>NC_056747.1:1293254798-1293554798 GCF_019279795.1 Protopterus annectens
GACATGCAGGCCAGATCCTGTGTGGATTTCCAAATTCCCATCCATTGGTCAAGGTTACGGTTAAATAGGGTTAGGGATGGACTCTACTTAACATGGGTAGGGAGCCTGTTCCAGAGCATGGGGATCCTGTGGGTACAGAAAAGATATATCGACCAACAGCAGTGATGACATCAGTAGAGTCTGATCACTGTACTGCTACAATAATGAAAATGTCATGAAAACATCACCAGTACAAGCCTTAGGGTATTAAGCATCCAACCCTCTTCATCCGGATTCTATAAAATACTTTATTTACAAGCTGAGCCATGGAAGCAATCAGACTGAAGGTGTTAGTGAAGCACATATCAGGTGTTTGTTACACACTTGAAGACTGGAAGCATAACATTCACAAAAAGCACTCAACCATGAGGATTAATGAACCTTTCGACTTCTTCAATTACACTCTGCAGAGCACTTCATGTACAAACTGAGCCATGAAATCGGTCACACTAAAGGCATGAGCTGTGCTCTGTTCCATATTTGCACACTTTTTTACAGCTCATTTGCATGACTAGTGTCAGTTGTGGCCAATATACATAGCAGACAACGTGACTGCATTTAATTGTTGCTATACAATGAGCAGCGCTATTCCTTGTTTTTCGCATAGGCATCAATAGTATACTTTGTGGCCCTTTGCACACACTACAATTACAAAAGATAAGTGATTTGGAAGGTCTACACAGGCATGTGTGAGGTGTGTTTATGTACTTTTTGGACCAGATTAAAGGTTGGAAATGGCAGTATAAGAAAGAGATGAGAAGGAGAAGCAAGCAGAGGGTAGAGCAGAAGCTGAGCAAATAAGTAACGAGTATGATGGGATGGGGAAGGAGGGAAGTAGGTTTTTTTTGGTGGGACAGGTGCCAATTTTATATTTAAGAAGGGAAAGGAAGGGTAAATTAGTGAGGAAGATAAGGTGTATAGGAGGAAGGTTACAGGGTTAGGCTAGGTAGCAGGGTTAGGCAGACATGACTGACAGGGTGTGTGGTAACACAGTGAGCGAGGGGGAATGCAATGATGAAGGAGACATCACACATACAAAAGGAAGACAATCGTGGGGGGGGTTGAATGACCAACAGGGGTGGTTGTGGATACAAAAGGGAGGAGAAGGCCAGGTTAGGGGATAGAAATGGGCAGCTCACATTTGCAGTCCCTGCCAAATGAATCCTAGTAGGAGATTACTTGCCACACTGCATATCATCATCACTTGACCCTATCTCAGATGCTGAAGACAATGCTTGAAAGGGATGCGACTCAGTGAATCACCTGAGGAGGATCTCCATTTGGCTGAGTCAGGCATCCAAACTTCATGTTTGTAATCTCCTGCACAATGTCTGCTAGTTGCCGATGGGTGACAAAGGAGTCACCTCCACAAAAACTGCTACTGATGGTTATAACTGAAACAGCATCTGATGCAGGGTTACCTGAAGTGGGTGATACAGTTAGGACTGGAGATGTGGAGGCAACTGTGGCAAGCTGGAACCCAGATGTGCTGGGTTCTTCTGGTGGTGCTGCCATTGGCACCTGTGCGGAGCTGACAGGCCTTGCTAGTGAGGTGTGTCTAAGTCATTTTTCTGATGCATAGAACAGTAAAAGAAATAATAAACCACATGTATGTATGTAGAAGGGACATAGAGAGAAACAGAGGACAACAATAAAGTGGGTTAGGACAGAAGTACAAATGCAGTGAAAACACTGAAGTTCTTACTATGGTGAGTAAGATACAATTAAACATAATATACTTGTTGGAGCAAAAAACAGCTTCTCTTTCATACTGAAACATGCCACTCAGCTAACAATGATGATCTTAACATATCTGCCCCTTCTAATGTTGCAGTTCTAATAATGAGACAGAAAAATAAACTTTAAATATCTTTCATAATAACTCAGTGGTGGGGGACAGTGGAGACTGAACTATATTTTCATAATGTGGGAATAGAGCCTTAACATCCTTACCCACTTGTCCATATATACAAGAGGATACAAGCACAAATAGACTAATAAGATTGAAGAGTCATATTGCTGCCTTTGAGCTATTGCACTATTAACAGAAGTGGTGTTATTGTATGAAATTATACATTTTTGGAATGAATTTATACTACTGTTAATACTAAATGTAAGACATCATGAAGCAGGTATATGTATTCATGCAGTCTGTTATGTGCTTAGTCTTGTGTGCAGTGTGCAGCTGCCTATTTCTTTCACTATCTTTTGGGGATACAGACATATAAAGAGCACTGTGTAATATTCCTGTGTGGCATGCTGTGCCAGTTTAAATATACAGTAACATAAGACTATTTACAGTACATAAGTGGTGCCTGCTGCTTAACGTCATCCTTCCATTGGGGTAGTGGGTCAGGATTATGGCGCCTCATGTCACTGTAATGGTGACAGTACTGTTCCCCCCTGCATGGGATGGCAGTTAGAAATGTGATAACCTGGGTAAACCATTCCAGGTTTCACTCTTTTACAGAGGCTTTACAAGTGTCCTGTGGAAGCCTCTGGCTGTAATGATGATGTAGTAGAAGATGGAGAAATATCTTTGTCTCCTTCACATACATAAAAGGAGCACTACACTCTCCTTCTCCCACCTTGATGATTCACCTTGAAGAATCTCAGAGAAAAAGTCATAGAATTCGCACTCAGATCAAGTCTCACATATATAACATCTATTGCACGTCAACAGGCACTGACAGGCACCTCATTTATGTGAAGCATATCACACTCAGAAAATATAGGTGATATTGTTATTGTTTAGAATGGCATTTTAAAATGTGAAACATGACAGTCCTCAATCCCTGTGTGTGATGTGAAATAATCAGGCATTAAAGAGACTCTATGTAGAGATGGTTAAATATGGAATTGCAGTTTCCTCCAGAAAGCATGGCCTGGACTGAGTGTGCATAGTACTACTTGTAGGGACCCAGTTGTGTGCATGGCAATGACAAGCAGTCTGCACTATGTCTGGCAGGTTTCTTCATAGCACAAAATGAGTGATTCAGAAGAAAAAATGAGCTGAGCATTAATTAGTCTAATCATCATGCCCACTCAGGTGAATCTACTCAATATAAGCCCAATGAGAAACAGAGCACTTCATTGCAATACAGAATAAGCCTCTAGAGCTTAGAGTTTGATTCTTGCATTAGGTGACTTTGAAAAAAAAGCAGTCTGAAGAAAAGCACAGTAATGCATCTGCTTGTACATTCAACAAGGAAAGCCAACGTTTCTGATTCTGAGATGGAAGTGCTACTCCAAACCCACTGATTTCATGGCCATTGGACAAATATACCATGAACATGCCTAGGTAGGCATTGTAACCAATTTTAATGCCATTGGTCTGAACAATTGCAGGGCCACCAATATGATAAAAGAGGTGCCTGACGAAGAACAGAACTCCTTGCATGGGAATCCAGGGCAACAGGTATGGGGGCATGGAGTGCACCAACTCTTACAGAGATGGAACCATCTCCTCAGGTGTCCCACAGTGTGGCCTTGGATGTTGGGACTGAGCAGGTCAAAAGCCAGAGATGATGCATGGAAGATGCCCAAGGCATGTAGACTTATTTTCACAGTTCAATGCCTGCAAGTCCCCTGTACCCCATATTCACTATAAAACATAAGTCTGTCTGAATTGCAGTCTACAGGTGCATCAGGGGTTCAATAGACATAGTTATTCACATGGGGGTTCAACAGATATAGTTATGTGCACTAGGTATTCCCATGGCAGTTCAACAGACATAGTTATCTGCACTAGGTATTCACATGGGGGTTAAACAGATGTAGTTATCTGCACTAGGTATTCAAAAGGGAGTTCAACACACATAGTTATCTGCACTAGGTATTCACATGGGGGTTCAACAGACGTAGTTAACTGCACTAGGTATTCACATGGGGGTTCAATCGATGTAGTTATCTGCACTAGATATTAACAGGGGGTTCAACAGATGTAGTTATGTGCACTAGGTATTCACGTGGGGGTTCAATAGGCATAGTTATCTGCACTAGGTATTCACATGGGGGATCAAAAGACATAGTTATCTGCACTAGGTATTCACATGGGGGTTCAACAGACATAGTTATCTGCATTAGGTATTCACATGGGGATTCAACAGACATAGTTGTCTGCACTAGGTATTCACATGGGGGTTCAATAGACAAAGTTAACTGCCCTAGGTATTCACATGGGGGTTCAACAGACATAGTTATCTGCACTAGTTATTCAAATGGGGGTTCAACAGACATAGTTATCTGCACTAGGTATTCACATGGGGGTTCAACAGACGTAGTTATCTGCACTAGGTATTCACATGAGGGTTCAATAGACATAGTAGTCTACTTAAGGAATTCACATGGGGGATCAACAGACATAGTTTTCTGCACTAGGTATTCACATGGGGAATCAACAAACATAGTTATCTGCAATAGGTATTCACATGGGGGTTCAACAATCATAGTTATCTGCACTAGGTATTCAAAAGGGGGTTCAATAAACATAATTATCTGCACTAGGTATTCACATGGGGGTTCAGGAAACATAGTTATTTGCACTAGGTATTCACATGGGAGTTCAACAGACATAGTTATCTGCACTAGGTATTCACACGGGGGTTCAACAGACATAGTTATCTACACTAGGTATTCACATGGGGGTTCAACAGACATAGTTATCTGCACTAGGTATTCACATGGGGGTTGAACAGATGTAGTTATCTGCACTAGGTATTTGAATGGGAGTGCAACACACATAGTTATCTGCACTAGGTATTCACATGGGGGTTCAACAGACGCAGTTAACTGCACTAGGTATTCACATGGGGGTTCAATCGATGTAGTTATCTGCACTAGATATTAACAGGGGGGTTCAACAGATGTAGTTATCTGTACTAGGTATTCACATGGGGGTTCAACAGACATAATTATCTGCACTAAGCATTCACACAGGAGTTCAAAAGATATTATCAGCACTAGGTATTCAGATGGGGGGTTCAATAGGCATAGTTATCTGCACTAGGTATTCACACGGGGGTTAAACAGACAAAGTTATCTGCACTAGGTATTCACATGAGGGTTCAACAGACATACTTATCTGAACTAGATATTTACATGTCAGTTCAATAGACATAGTTACCTGCATTAGGTATTCACATAGGGATTCAACAGACATAGTTATCTGCACTAGGTATTGACATGGGGGTCAATAGACAGCTATCTGCATTAGGTATTCACATGTGGGTTCAACAGACATAGTTATCTGCACTAGGTATTCACATGAGGGTTCAACAGACAAAGTAATCTGTAATAGGTATCCTGTCTATCTTGTAAATCTGGGCATCTTGGGGCAATGTAGAAATTGCATCATGTACACAGACAACCCTCTCCTCCTACCACCCAACACATAGTTAACTGCACTAGGTATTCAAATGGGAGGTTCAATAGACATAGTTATCTGCACTAGGTATTCAGATGGGGGTGCAATAGACATAGTTATCTGCACTAGGTATTCACATGGGGGTTCAACAGACAAAGTTATCTGCACAAAGTTAGATGCACTTATCTAGCCAAACTGGAGGTAAAGCTCTCTCCAATCAAAACTGAATTTGACAGTCAAAAGGAGAAGGTAAACACTTGCACCACACCACACCACACTCATCACATAGTCTCACTAAAGCTACACCACCAAAATCCACACATAGAAACACAAAAGCATTTGCGGAGGCTCTCAATAATAATCTGCTCAAGCAACAGAGACCTCCAAAGCAGAAATTCAAGCAACCTCCACCCCCCAACACAACCCAAATGACACATAGCCCGCAGACTCACTGTGCCACTCAACCACAGACAATAAGGCAAAACAACGTACCCAACACACTAGTCATAGGTGACTCTATAGTCAGGCAAACTGATGTCCCACTCACCAGGCTAAACAAGGAGAAGGTTACTGTCAGCTGCTTGTCGGGTGCCAGGATCCATCACATAACCAACGCACTCAGGTCACATTCCCAACAAGTACAAATATGACTCTGTCATTGTCTATGTTGGTGTGTACGACCTGAGACGTACCTCCCTGGACTACATGAAAAGAGACATGGAAGAGCTCTCCAATCTTGTAGCCCAGGCAGGTATGACCCTAGCCCTGAGTAGCATTCTGCCATCACCCAGAATGATGCCGCAGTACAAGGACAAAATGATTGACTTCAACAATTGGCTAAGCTTCTGGTGCCATTCTAAAGGGATCCAGTATCTGTCTTCCTGGGATGAAATGGTCGACAGACCACGATGCTTTGCCAGAGATGGCCTGCAGCTGTCACCCCTGGGATTCCAGATACTAGCTAAGGTTCTTGCCGCCCCTATAGTACCTTTTTAGGCAAGGCTCAAATGACAAATTCACCACCGTAACAGGAACAGTCAAGCAAAAACTGAGGGTGATGCTACTCAATGTTAGAAGTCTAAATCTCAAAATGTACTCACTCGAGGCACTCCTTAAAATGGAGAACATTGATATCTGTGCAGTGACTGAGACCTGGTTCAAGGCTCCAGAGAGCAACCCTGCACTACCAGGCTATAACTCATACCACACTTTTCAGCCATGTAACCTGGACCGGAACACCAAAGGCGGAGGTGTGTCCATATTCTTTAAGGATATCCACACCTCCAGGCTAGTTGCTCAGCATAATGCAGCCGAGGTTATCCAAGTGCAACTAACTCTGGGCAAAACTGCAATCCAAATTGTAGCCTGCTACAGATCACCCACCATGCCCCAGGATTCCCACTCCTCTTTTCTTGATGTACTGAAAATTATTAGGGTTCAACCAAACACCCTAATAATGGGCGATTTCAACTACCCCACCATTAACTGGGAAAACTACTCATGTACCAACTCCTTCGCTCAATGCTTTCTGGAATTCATAAACTCCAATGCCCTGGATCAACTTATCTACACCCCCACCAGGGGCAACAATATCCTAGAGCTAGTCATTACCAACATTAGTGACTGGTGTTCCACACCTGAAGTCAATGCCTCATTGGTCCGATCCGACCATAAGCTAATTACCCTGGATATCCACATCCTGCTCCCGCCCCCCATTAAGGAAACCATGGTAAACATTTCTCCAAAGCCAACTTCATGCTTCTTAAGACAGAAGTGGTGAACTTCATGACACCCATGCAGATGGACAATACAGTTACGACTACTGAATCCTACACAATTGCACTTTATAAGTACTTACATGAGTGCATGGATCATGTTATCCCAAACAGAACCAAGATGCTATCCTCCAAAAAAGGAAGCCAATCTGGTGGTCCCCTGCCATAAACAAACTGTACAACAGAAGGAAGAAACTGTTGCAAAAGAGAGTAAAATACCATGAGTGGAGGAGCTCCCTGGTCTGCCTCAGTAAGAAGCTGCGATCCCTGATAAAGTCCTCCAAAACTAGTTATGAAAAAAAATAGTCACTGATTATAAAGACAACCACAAACAAGCTATGTCAGGAATCTCAATGGCAACACTCAGATCTGCTCTGAGTTACAGCACAATGGCACGAAATATACAGACCCAACTGATATTGCCAACATCCTGGCAGATAGGTTCATTGCTAACTTTACCTCCCTCTCACCTCCTAAAGAGCCCATCTCTATACCGGAAGAATGCAAAGTTCCTGTAATCATGACTGCACAGGTAAAAACCACACTCTCCAAAGCCAAGAACACAGCATCCATGGGCCCAGACAACATCCCAGGCTGTGTTCTACATGAACTACAGAACAAACTGGCACCCCACCTAAGTACCATGTTCAATCATAGCCTCACCTCAGGCTTTGTGCTTGCTGAATGGCGTACAGCAATGGTTATCCCACTCCACAAGGGGGGAGCCACCACGGATGCTAGGAACTACAACCCCATTAGCCTGACGAGCCTGGTCTGCAAGGCCATGGAATGTATCATCATGGTACTCATAAACAAAGACATTGGTAATCTCCAAACTCTGGACCCCACCCAGTTCGGGTTTGTAAAAGGCAGATCATGTCTTCTAAACCTGATAGACTTCTTTGAAGCAGTCACCAAAGCCGTAGACATTGGTAAGGTGGTTCACATAGCCTATCTAGATCTTGCCAAGTCTTTCGACACCATCCCCCACTCTGGAATTATAGATAAACTCACTAAACTAGGTTTAAATCCCTATGTCATAAGATGGGTTGCCAACTGTCTCACTGACAGAACCCACACTGTGAAAGTAGCAGACTCCAAATCTGACTTCAGACCAGTGACAAGTGGAGTACCACAGGGTTCAGTCCTGCGTCCTCTCCTGTTTGGTATCTACTTCTCTGAAGTACAGGCTAACACAGAAGGTCTTTGGCTAACGAAGTTCGCAGATGACTGCAAACTAGGAGCCATAATTGAAACTCCTAACGATGTGGACATCCTACAAAAGGGCCTCACTGAGACAGATGCCTGGTGTCAAAGCCATGGCCTCAAGCTCAATGCCAAAAAGTTCATTGTCATGCCCTTTGGTAAAAACTCTGTACCCATGAACTACAACAGAGGCGGTAGTATACTTAACACTGAAAGTGTGATAAAAGACCTTGGGGCACAGGTGGACAGTAGTCTCTCCTTTGATAATCACATCGCCACAGTAGTCAAGAAATCCTTCTATGTGACACACCTCATCACAAAAGGTTTCTCATCCAGAAAAAAAGAGGTCATTGTTCCCCTCTACTCACCACTCATTAGACCCATTATAGAGTACAACACCCCTTTTGGTATGTACCTCACAAGACATCTACAACAACTGGAAAGACCACAGAAATACCTCACAAAGAAGATTACCAGCCTCAAACAGATGACCTACGCAGACCGTCTCAAAAAACTCCAGCTTTACTCAGTTGCATATCGTCTACTCAGAGGTGATCTCTGCCTAACATACAAAGCTATGTCAAACCCAGAGCTATTGGACATGCTCCACTTAAAGAAATCCCAGTCCCTCCGAGCTACACGGTCTAGGGACCTAAACCTTATCACCACAATAAACAGAATATGCCGGAGGGATAGAATCCTGTCCCAGAGACTTCCCATACTCTGGAATAAACTACCTATCTATATCAAATAAAGCTTGTCATTAGCACTCTTCAATAAAAATCTTGATGATTGGATGGGAAACAGGAAATTCACCCCAGGAATCACCTCTGTGGCTCTGCTCGACAGTGGCACAGGAAAATAATTTTCTTGGGTGGCAAAAGCCAGGGTACCTTTTTGGCTGGGCTAGTATAGGCCCCAGGGCCGATAGCCTAGTACCTATCTATGAACCTATGAACATGGGGGTTCAATAGACATAGTTATCTGCACTAGGTATTCATGTGGGGGTTCAAAAGACATAGTTATCTGCACTAGGTATTCACGTGCGGGTTCAATAGACAGTTATCTGCACTAGGTATTCACATGGGGGGGTTCAACAGATATAGTTATCTGCAGTAGGTATTCACATGGGGGTTAAACATACATAGTTATCTGCACTAGGTATTCACATGGGTGTTCAATAGACATAGTTATCTGCACTAGGTATTCACATGGGGTTCAACAGATATAGTTAAATGCACTAGGTATTCACATGGGGGTTCAACAGATGTAGTTATCTGCACTAAGTATTCACATGGAGGTTCAACAGATGTAGTTATCTAACACTAGGTTTTCACATGGGGATTCAATAGACATAGTTATCGGCACTAGGTATTCACATGGGGGGGTTCAACAGATATAGTTATCTGCACTAGGTATTCATATGGGGGTTAAACATACATAGTTATCTGCACTAGGTATTCACATGGGTGTTCAATAGACATAGTTATCTGCACTAGGTATTCACATGGGGGCTCAACAGATGTAGTTAACTGCACTAGGTATTCACATGGGGGTTCAACAGATGTAGTTATCTGCACTAAGGATTCACATGGAGGTTCAACAGATGTAGTTATCTACACTAGGTATTCACATGGGGGTTCAACAGACATAGTTATCTGCACTAGGTATTCACATGCGGGTTCAATAGCCATAGTTCTATGCATTAGGCATTCACATGGGGGCACAAAAGACATAGTTATCTGCACTAGGTATTCACATGGGGGTTCAACAGACATAGTTATATGCACTAGGTATTAACATGGGGGTTCAACAGACATAGTTACCTGCACTAGGTATTCAAATGTAGTTCAACAGACATAGTTATCTGAACTATGTATTCACATGGGAGTTCAACAGACATACTTATCTGTACTAGGTATTCACATGGAGGTCCAGCAGACGTAGTTAACTGCATTAGGTATTCACATGGGGGTTCAGTCGATGTAGTTGTCTGCAGTAGGTATTCAAAGGGGGGTTCAACAGATGTAGTTATCTGCACTAGGTATTCACATGGGGGTTCGATAGGCATAGTATTCTGCACTAGGTATTCACATGGGGGTTCAAAAGACCAGTTATCTGCACTAAATATTGACATGGGGGTTCAATAGACATAGTTATCTGCATTAGGTATTCACCTGGGGGTTCAACAGACATAGTTATCTGCACTAGGTATTCACATGGGGGTTCAATAGACAAAGTTATCTGCCCTATGTATTCACATGGGGGTTCAAAAGACATAGTCATCTGCACTAAGTATTAACATAGGGGTTCAACAGACATAGTTATCTGTACTAGGTATTCACATTGGGGTTCCACAGACATTGTTATCTGCACTAGGTATTCACATGGGTGTTCAACAGGCATAGTTATCTGCACTAGGTATTTACATGGAGGTTCAACAGATGTAGTTAACTGCACAAGGTATGTACATGGGGGTTCAAAGACATAGCTATCTGCACTAGGTATTCACATGGGGGTTCAATAAATATAGTTATCCACGCTAGGTATTCACATGTGGGTTCAAAAGACAGTTATCTGCACTACGTATTCACATGGGGCTCAACAGACATAGTTATCAGCACAAGGTATTCACATAGGGATTCAAGAGACATAGTTATCTGCACTAGGTATTCACACAGGGATTCAACAGACATAGTTATCTGCACTAGGTATTCACATGGGGGTTCAACAGACATAGTTAACTGCACTACGTATTCAAATGGGGGGTTTAACAGGTATTTACAATGGTTCTCAACAGATGTAGTTATCTGCATTAGGTACTCACATGGGGGGTCAACAGATATAGATATCTGCACTAGTTATTCACATGGGGATGCGACAGACATAATTATCTGCACTAGGTATTCATATGGGGGTTCAATAGAACTAGTTATCTGCACTAAGTATTCACATGGGGGTTCAACAGACGTAGTTAACTGCACTAGGTATTCCCATGGGGGTTCAACAGATATAATTATCTGCACTAGGTATTCACATGGGAGTTCAACAGATGTAGTTATCTGCACTAGGTATTCACATGGGGGTTTAACAGACATAGTCAGCTGCACTAGGTATTCAAGTGGGGGATCAACAGGCATAGTTATCTGCACTAGGTATTCACATGGGGGTTCAACAGATGTAATTAACTGCACTAGGTATTCCCATGGGAGTTCAACAGATGTAGTTATCTGCACTAGGTATTCACATGGGAGTTCAATAGACATAGTTACATGCACTAGGTATTGATGTGGGAGTTCAACAGACATAGTTATCTGCACTAGCTCTTCACGTGGGGGTCAATAGACATAGTTATCTGCACTAGATATTCACATGGGGGTTAAACAGACATAGTTATCTGCACTAGGTATTCACATGCAGGTTCAACAAACATAGTTATCTGCATTAGGTATTCATATGGGTGTTCAATAGACAGTTACCTGCACTAGGTATTCATATGTGGGTTCAACAGACATAGTTATCTGCATAGGTATTCACATGGAGATTCAACAGACATGGTTATCTGCACTAGTTATTCACATGAGGGGTCAACGGACATGGTTATCTGCACAAGGTATGCACATGTGGGTTCAACACACATAGTTATCTGCACTAGTTATTCACATGGGGGTTCAACAGATGTAGTTAACTGCACTAGGTATTCACATAGGGGTTAAACAGATGTAGTTATCTGCAGTAGGTATTCACATGGGGGTTCAATAGACATAGTTATTTGCACTAGATATTCACATGGGGGTTCAACAGGCATAGTTATCTGCACTAGGTATTCATGTTGGGGGTTCAACAGACATACTTAGCTGCCACAAGGTATTCACATGGGGGTTTAACAGACATAGTTATCTGCACACGGTATTCATATTGGGGTTCAACAGACATAGTTATCTGCACTAGGTGTTCAGATGGGTGCTCAAAAAACATAGTTATCTGCACCAGGTATTCACATGGGGGTTCAAAAGACATAGTTATCTGCACTAGGTATTCACATCAGGGGTCAACAGACACAGTTATCCACATTAGGTATTCACATTTGGGTTCAATCTATGTAGTTATCTGCACTAGGTATTCACATAGAGGTTCAACAGACATAGTTATCTGCACTAGGTATTCACATGAGGGTTCAACAGACATAGTTATCTGCATTAGGTATTCACATGGGAGTTCAAAAGACATAGTTATCTGCATTAGGTATTCACATGGGGGTTCAATAGAGAAAGTTATTTGCCCTAGGTATTCACACGGGGGTTCAACAGACATAGTTATCTGATGTCGGTGAAGTCAGATAGACCCAGTTATCTGCACTAGGTATTCACATGGGGGTTCAACAGACATAGTTATCTGCACTAGGTATTCACATGGGGGTTCAGCAGACATAGTTATCTGCACTAGGTATTCACATGGGGGTTCAACACACATAGTTATTTGCAGTAGGTATTCACATGTGGTTCAATAAACATAGTTATTTGCACTAGGTATTCATATGGGTGTTCAATAGACGTAGTTATCTCCACTGGGTATTCACATGGGGGTTGAACAGAAGTAGTCAACTGCACTAGGTATTCACATGGAGGTTCAACAGATGTAGTTATCTGGACTAGGTATTCACATGTGGGTTCAACAGATGTAGTTATCTGCACTAAGTATTCACATGGGGTTTCAACAGATGTAGTTATCTACACTAGGTATTTACACGGGGGTTCAATAGACATAGTTACCTGCACTAGACAGTCACATGTGGGTTCAACAGACATAATTATCTGCAGTAGGTATTTACATGAGGGTTCGATAGACATAGTTATCTGCACTAGGTAGTCACATGGGGGTTCAACAGACATAGTATTCTGCACAAGGTATTCACATGGGGGTCAATAGACATAGCTATCTGCACTAGGTATTCATATGCGGGTTCAATAGACATAGTTATCTGCATTTGGTTTTCACATGGGGGTTCAAAGACATAGTTATCTGCACTAGGTATTCACATGGGGGTTCAACAGACATATTTATCTGCAAAAGGTATTCACATGGGAGTTCAACAGACATAGTTATCTGCACTAGGTATTAACATGAGGATTCAACAGACATAGTTATCTGTATTATGTATCCACATGTGTGTTCAACAGACATAGTTATCTGCACTAAGTATTCACACGGGGGTTCAACAGACATAGTTATCCACACTAGGTATTCACATGGGGGTTCAGCAGACATAGTTATCTGCACTAGGTATTCAGATGTGCGTCCAATAGACATAGTTATCTGCATTAGGTATTCACATGGGGGTTTAACAGACATAGTTATCTGCACTAGGTATTCACATGGGGGTCAACAGACACAGTTATCTGCATTAGGTATTTACATGGGGGTTCAATCGATGTAGTTATCTGCACAAGGTATTCACATGGGGGTTCAACAGGCATAGTTGTCTGCACTAGGTATTCACATGGGGCTTCAAAAGACATAGTTACCTGCACTAGGTATTCACATGGGGGTTCAACAGACATAGTTATTCGCATTAGGTATTCACATGGGGATTCAAAAGACATAGTTATCTGCACTAGGTATTTCCATGGTGGTTCAATAGAGAAAGTTATCTGCCCTAGGTATTCACACGGGGGTTCAACAGACATTATCTGCACAAGGTATTCAAATGGAGGGGTCAAAAGACGTAGTTATCTGCACTAGGTATTCACAAGGGGGTTCAGCAGACATTGTTATCTGCAGTAGGTATTCACATGGGGAATCAACAGACATAGTTATCTGCACTACGTATTCACATAGGGGTTCAACAGACATAGTTATTTGCAGCAGGTATTCACATGTTGGTCAATAAACATAGTTATCTGCACTAGGTATTCACATGAGGGTTCAAATGACAGTTATCTGCACTAGGTATTTGCATGGGGGTTCAACAGACAGTTATCTGCAGTAGGTATTCACATGGGGGTTCAATAGACATAGTTATCTGCACTATATATTCACACGGGGGTCAACACACATAGTTATCTGCACTAGGTGTTAACATGGGGGTTCAACAGACATAGTTATCTGCACTAGGTATTTACAAGGGTGCTCAACAGATGTAGTTATCTGCATGAGGTATTCACATGGGGGTTCAACAGATATAATTATCTGCACTAGGTACTCACATGGGAGTGCAACAGATGTAGTTATCTGCACTAGAAATTCACATTTGGGTTCAACAGACATAGTTATCTGAACTAAATCATATGGGGGTTAAACAGACATAGTTATCTGCACTAGGCATTCACATGGGGGTTCCACAGACAGTTATCTGCAGTAGGTATTCACATGGGGGTTCAATAGACATAGTTATCTGCACTAGCTATTCACATGGGGTTCAACAGATATAGTTATCTACATTAAGTATTCACATGGGAGTTCAACAGACATAGTTATCTGCACTAGGTATTCACATTGCGGGTTCAATTCACATAGTTATCTGGACTAGGTATTGACATGGGGGTTCAACAGCCAAAGTTATCTACACTAGGTATTCACATGGGGGGTTCAACAGACAAAGTTATCTGCACTAGGTATTCACATGGGGGTTCAATAGACATAGTTATCTGCGCTAGGTATTCACATGGGGGTTCAACAAACATAGTTATCTGCTCTAGGTATTCACATGGGTGTTTAACAGACATAGTTATCTGCATTATGTATTCACATGGGTGTAAAACAGACATAGTTATCTGCACTAGGTATTCACATGGGGGTTCAACAAACGTAGTTATCTGCACTAGGCATTCACACGGGGGTTCAACAGACATAGTTATCTGCACTAGGTTTTCACATAAGGGTTCAACAGACATAGTTATCTGCACTAGGTTTTCACATAAGGGTTCAACAGACATAGTTATCTGCACTAGGTATTCACATGGGGGTTCAAATTCACATGGGGGTTCAACAGACATAGTTATCTGCACCAGGTATTCACATGGGGGTTCAGCAGACAGTTATCTGCGCTATGTATTCACATGGCAGTCCAATAGACAGTTATCTGCACTAGATATTCACATGGGGGTTCAAAAGACATAGTTATCTGCACTAGGTATTCACATGGCGGTTTAACAGACATAGTTATCTGCACTAGGCATTCACTTGGGGGTTCACTAGACATTGTTATCTGCACAAGGTGTTCACATGGGGGTTCAACACACATAGCTATTTGCAGTAGGTATTCACATGTTGTTAAATAAACATAGTTATCTGCACTAGGTATTCATATGGGTCTTCAATAGACGTAGTTATCTCCACTTGGTATTCACATGGGGGTTCAACAGATGTAGTCAACTGGACAAGGTATTCACATGGAGGTTCAACAGATGAAGTTATCTGCACTAGGTATTAACATGGGGGTTCAACAGACATAGTTACATGCACTAGGTATTCAAATGTAGTTCAACAGACATAGTTATCTGAACTAGGTGTTCACAAGGGAGTTCAACAGACATACTTATCTGTACTAGGTATTCACATGGAGGTCCAACAGACGTAGTTAACTGCACTAGGTATTCACATGGGGGTTCAATCGATGTAGTTATCTGCAGTAGGTATTCAAAGGGGGGTTCAACAGATGTAGTTATCTGCACTAGGTATTCACATGGGGGTTCACTAGGCATAGTATTCTGCACTAGGTATTCACATGGGGGCTCAAAAGACCATAGTTATCTGCACTAAATATTCACATGGGGGTTCAACAGACATAGTTATCTGCATTAGGTATTCACCTGGAGGTTCAACAGACATAGTTATCTGCACTAGGTATTCACATGGGGGTTCAATAGACAAAGTTATCTGCCCTATGTATTCACATGGGGGTTCAAAAGACATAGTCATCTGCACTAGGTATTCACATAGGGGTTCAACAGACATAGTTATCTGTACTAGGTATTCACATTGGGGTTCCACAAACATTGTTATCTGCACTAGGTATTCACATGGGTGTTCAACAGACATAGTTATCTGCACTAGGTATTTACATGGGGGTTCAACAGATGTAGTTAACTGCACAAGGTATTCACATGGGGATTCAACGACATAGCTATCTGCACTAGGTATTCATATGGGGGTTCAATAAACTTAGTTATCCACGCTAGGCATTCACATGTGGGTTCAAAAGACAGTTATCTGCACTACGTATTCACATGGGGTTCAACAGACATAGTTATCAGCACAAGGTATTCACATAGGGATTCAAGAGAAATAGTTATCTGCACAAGGTATTCACACAGGGATTCAACAGATATAGTTATCTGCACTAGGTATTCACATGGGGGTTCAACAGACATAGTTAACTGCACTAGGTATTCACATGGGGGTTCAACACACATAGTTATTTACAGTAGGTATTCACATGTGGTTCAATAAACATAGTTATCTGCACTAGGTATTCATATGGGTGTTCAATAGACGTAGTTATCTCCACTGGGTATTCACATGGGGGTTCAACAGACATACTTATCTGCAAAAGGTATTCACATGGGAGTTCAACAGACATAGTTATCTGCACTAGGTATTAACATGAGGATTCAACAGACATAGTTATCTGTATTATGTATCCACATGGGTGTTCAACAGACATAGTTATCTGCACTAAGTATTCACACGGGGGTTCAACAGACATAGTTATCCACACTAGGTATTCACATGGGGGTTCAGCAGACATAGTTATCTGCACTAGGTATTCACATGCGGGTTCAATAGACATAGTTATCTGCATTAGGTATTCACATGGGGGTTTAACAGACATAGTTATCTGCACTAGGTATTCACATGGGGTTCAACAGACATAGTTATCTGCATTAGGTATTCACATGGGGTTCAAAAGACATAGTTATCTGCACTAGGTATTTCCATGGTGGTTCAATAGAGAAAGTTATCTGCCCTAGGTATTCACACGGGGGTTCAACAGACATTATCTGCACAAGGTATTCAAATGGGGGGTCAAAAGACATAGTTATCTGCACTAGGTATTCACAAGGGGGTTCAGCAGACATTATCTGCAGTAGGTATTCACATGGGAAATCAACAGACATAGTTATCTGCACTATGTATTCACATAGGGATTCAACAGACATAGTTATTTGCAGTAGGTATTCACATGTGGTTCAATAAACATAGTTATCTGCACTAGGTATTCACATGAGGGTTCAAATGACAGTTATCTGCACTAGGTATTTACATGGGGGTTCAACAGACAGTTATCTGCAGTAGGTATTCACATGGGGGTTCAATAGACATAGTTATCTACCCTATGTATTCACATGGGGGTTCAAAAGACATAGTCATCTGCACTAGGTATTCACATAGGGGTTCAACAGACATAGTTATCTGTACTAGGTATTCACATTGGGGTTCCACAAACATTGTTATCTGCACTAGGTATTCACATGGGTGTTCAACAGACATAGTTATCTGTACTAGGTATTTACATGGGGGTTCAACAGATGTAGTTAACTGCACAAGGTATTCACATGGGGGGCTAACGACATAGCCAGCTGCACTAGGTATTCACATGGGGGTTCAATAAACATAGTTATCCATGCTAGGTATTCACATGTGGGTTGAAAAAACAGTTATCTGCACTACGTATTCACATGGGGTTCAACAGACATAGTTATCAGCACAAGGTATTCACACAGGGATTCAAGAGACATAGTTATCTGCACTAGGTATTCACACAGGGATTCAACAGACATAGTTATCTGCACTAGGTATTCACATGGGGGTTCAACAGACATAGTTAACTGCACTACGTATTCAAATGGGGGGGTTAATAGGTATTTACAATGGTTCTCAACAGATGCAGTTATCTGCATTAGGTACTGACATGGGGGGGTCAACAGATATATATATCTGCACTAGGTATTCACATGGGGATGCAACAGACATAATTATCTGCACTAGGTATTCATATGGGGGTTCAACACACATAGTTATCTGCACTAGTTATTCACATGGGGGTTCAACAGATGTAGTTAACTGCACTAGGTATTCACATGGGGGTTAAACAGATGTAATTATCTGCACTACGTACTTACATGGGGGTTCAACAGATGTAGTTATCTACACTAGGTATTCACATGGGGGTTCAACAGACATAGTTGTCTGCAGTAGGTATTCACATGGGGGTTCAATAGACATAGTTATTTGCACTAGATATTCACATAGGGGTTCAACAGGCATAGTTATCTGCACTAGGTATTCACGTTGGGGGTTCAACAGACATACTTAGCTGCACAAGGTATTCACATGGGGGTTTAACAGACATAGTTATCTGCACAAGGTATTCACATCGGGGTTCAACAGACATAGTTATCTGCACTAGGTGTTCAGATGGGGGTTCAAAAAACATATTTATCTGCACCAGGTATTCACATGGGGGTTCAAAAGACATAGATATCTGCACTAGGTATTGACATTGGGGGTCAACAGACACAGTTATCCACATTAGGTATTCACATTTGGGTTCAATCTATATAGTTATCTGCACTCGGTATTCACAAAGTGGTTCAACAGACATAGTTATCTGCACTAGGTATTCACATGAGGGTTCAACAGACATAGTTATCTGCATTAAGTATTCACATGGGAGTTCAAAAGACATAGTTATCTGCATTAGGTATTCACATGGGGGTTCAATACAAAAAGTTATTTGCCCTAGGTATTCACACAGGGGTTCAACAGACACAGTTATCTGCACTAGGTATTCACATGTGGGTTCAACAGACATAGTTATCTGCACTTGGTATTCACATGGGGGTTCAACAGACATAGTTATCTGCACTAGGTATTCACATGGGGGTTCAGCAGACATAGTTATCTGCACTAGGTATTCGCATGGGGGTTCAACAGACATTGTTATCTGCAGTAGGTATTCACATGGGGAATCAACAGACATAGTTATCTGCACTAGGTATTCACATGGGGGTTCAACACACATAGTTATTTGCAGTAGATATTCACATGTGGTTCAATAAACATAGTTATCTGCACTAGGTATTCATATGGGTGTTCAATAGATGTAGTTATCTCCACTGGGTATTCACATGGGGGTTCAATAGAAGTAGTCAACTGCACTAGGTATTCACATGGAGGTTCAACAGATGTAGTTATCTGCACTAGGTATTCACATGGGGGTTCAACAGATGTAGGTATTTACACTAGGTATTTACACTGGGGTTCAATAGACATAGTTACCTGCACTAGACATTCACATGTGGGTTCAACAGACATAATTATCTGCAGTAGGTATTTACATGAGGGTTCGCTAGACATAGTTATCTGCACTAGGTAGTCAAATGGGGGTTCAACAGACATAGTATTCTGCACAAGGTATTCACATGGGGGTCAATAGACATAGCTATCTGCACTAGGTATTCATATGCGGGTTCAATAGTTATAGTTATCTGCATTTGGTTTTCACATGGGGGTTCAACAGACATAGTTATCTGCACTAGGTATTCACATGGGGGTTCAACAGACATACTTATCTGCAAAAGGTATTCATATGGGAGTTCAAGAGACATAGTTATCTGCACTAGGTATTAACATGAGGATTCAACAGACATAGTTATCTGTATTATGTATCCACATGGGTGTTCAACAGACATAGTTATCTGCACTAAGTATTCACACGGGGGTTCAACAGACATAGTTATCCACACTAGGTATTCACATGGGGGTTCAGCAGACATAGTTATCTGCATTAGGTATTCACATGGGGGTTTAACAGACATAGTTATCTGCACTAGGTATTCACATGGGGTTCAACAGACACAGTTATCTGCATTAGGTATTTACATGGGGGTTCAATCGATGTAGTTATCTGCACTAGGTATTCACAGGGGGGGTTCAACAGATGTAGTTATCTGCACAAGGTATTCACATGGGGGTTCAACAGCCACAGTTGTCTGCACTAGGTATTCACATGGGGCTTCAAAAGACATAGTTATCTGCACTAGGTACTCACATGGGGGTTCAACAGACATAGTTATCCGCATTAGGTATTCACATGGGGGTTCAAAAGACATAGTTATCTGCACTAGGTATTTCAATGGGGGTTCAATAGACAAAGTTATCTGCCCTAGGTATTCACACGGGGGTTCAACAGACATTATCTGCACAAGGTATTCAAATGGGGGGTCAAAAGACATAGTTATCTGCACTAGGTATTCACAAGGGGGTTCAGCACACATTGTTATCTGCAGTAGGTATTCACATGGGGAATCAACAGACATAGTTACCTGCACTATGTATTCACATAGGGGTTCAACAGACATAGTTATTTGCAGTAGGTATTCACATGTGGTTCAATAAACATAGTTATCTGCACTAGGTATTCACATGAGGGTTCAAATGACAGTTATCTGCACTAGGTATTTACATGGGGGTTCAATAGACATAGTTATCTGCACTATATATTCACACGGGGTTCAACACACATAGTTATCTGCACTAGGTGTTAACATGGGGGTTCAACAGACATAGTTATCTGCACTAGGTATTTACAATGGTGCTCAACAGATGTAGTTATCTGCACTAGGTATTCACATGGGGGTTCAACAGATATAATTATCTACACTAGGTACTCACATGGGAGTGCAACAGATGTAGTTATCTGCACTAGGAATTCACATTTGGGTTCAACAGACATAGTTATCTGCACTAAATTATCACATGGGGGTTCAACAGACATAGTTATCTGCACTAGGCATTCACATGGGGGTTCCACAGACAGTTATCTGCAGTAGGTATTCACATGGGGGTTCAACAGACATAGCTATCTGCACTAGGTATTCACATTGCGGGTTCAGTTCACATAGTTATCTGCACTAGGTATTGACATGGGGGTTCAACAGACAAAGTTATCTACACTAGGTATTCACATGGGGGGTTCAACAGACAAAGTTATCTGCACTAGGTATTCACATGGGGGTTCAACAGACATAGTTATCTGTGCTAGGTATTCACATGGGGGTTCAACAGATATAGTTATCTGCTCTAGGTATTCACATGGGTGTTTAACAGACATAGTTATCTGCATTAGGTATTCACATGGGTGTAAAACAGACATAGTTATCTGCACTAGGTATTTACATGGGGGTTCAACAAACGTAGTTATCTGCACTAGGCATTCACATGGGGGTTCAACAGACATAGTTATCTGCACTAGGTTTTCACATAAGGGTTCAACAGACATAGTTATCTGCATTAGGTATTCACATGGGGGTTCAAATTTACATGGGGGTTCAACAGACATAGTTATCTGCACCAGGTATTCACATGGGGAATCAACAGACAGTTATCTGCACTAGGTATTCACATGGCAGTCCAGTAGACAGTTATCTGCACTAGATATTCACATGGGGGTTCAAAAGACATAGTTATCTGTACTAGGTATTCACATGGCGGTTTAACAGACATAGTTATCTGCACTAGGCATTCACTTGGGGTTTCACTAGACATAGTTATCTGCACTAGGTATTCACATGGGGGTTCAACACACATAGTTATTTGCAGTAGGTATTCACATGTTGTTCAATAAACATAGTTATCTGCACTAGGTATTCATATGGGTCTTCAATAGACGTAGTTATCTCCACTGGGTATTCACATGGGGGTTCAACAGATGTAGTCAACTGGACTAGGTATTCACATGGAGGTTCAACAGATGAAGTTATCTGCACTAGGTATTAACATGGGGGTTCAACAGACATTGTTACCTGTACTAGTTATTCAAATGTAGTTCAACAGACATAGTTATCTGAACTAGGTATTCACAAGGGAGTTCAACAGACATACTTATCTGTGCTAGGTATTTACATGGAGGTCCAACAGACATAGTTAACTGCACTAGGTATTCACATGGGGGTTCAATCGATGTAGTTATCTGCAGTAGGTATTCAAGGGGGGGTTCAACAGATGTAGTTATCTGCACTAGGTATTCACATGGGGGTTTGATAGGCATAGTATTCTGCACTAGGTATTCACATCTGGGTTCAAAAGACCATAGTTATCTGCACTAAATATTCACATGGGGGTTCAATAGACATAGTTATCTGCATTAGGTATTCACCTGGGGGTTCAACAGACATAGTTATCTGCACTAGGTATTCACATGGGGGTTCAATAGACAAAGTTATCTGCCCTATGTATTCACATGGGGGTTCAAAAGACATAGTCATCTGCACTAGGTATTCACATAGGGGTTCAACAGACATAGTTATCTGTACTAGGTATTCACATTGGGGTTCCACAAACATTGTTATCTGCACTAGTTATTCACATGGGTGTTCAACAGACATAGTTATCTGCACTAGGTATTTACATGGAGGTTCAAAAGATGTAGTTAACTGCACAAGGTATTCACATGGTGGTTCAACAACATAGCTATCTGCACTAGGTATTCACATGGGGGTTCAATAAACATAGTTATCCACGCTAGGTATTCACATGTGGGTTCAAATGACAGTTATCTGCACTACGTATTCACATGGGGTTCAACAGACATAGTTATCAGCACAAGGTATTCACATAGGGATTCAAGAGACATAGTTATCTGCACTAGGTATTCACACAGGGATTCAACAGACATAGTTATCTGCACTAGGTATTCACGTGGGGGTTCAACAGACAAAGTTAACTGCACTACGTATTCAAATGGGGGGGTTTAATAGGTATTTACAATGGTTCTCAACAGATGTAGTTATCTGCATTAGGTACTGACATGAGGGGTCAACAGATATAGATATCTGCACTAGGTATTCACATGGGGATGCAACAGACATAATTATCTGCACTAAGTATTCACATGGGGGTTCAACAGACATAGTTAACTGCACTAGGTATTCCCATGGGGGTTCAACAGATATCATTATCTGCACTAGGTATTCACATGGGAGTTCAACAGATGTAGTTATCTGCACTAGGTATTTACATGGGGGTTTAACAGACATAGTCAACTGCACTAGGTATTCATGTGGGGGTTCAACAGACATAGTTATCTGCACTAGGTATTCATATGGGAGTTCAATAGATATAGTTATCTACACTAAGTATTCACATGGGGGTTCAACAGATGTAGTTAACTGCACTAGGTATTCCCATGGGGGTTCAACAGATATAATTATCTGCACTAGGTATTCACATGGAAGTTCAACAGATGTAGTTATCTGCACTACTTATTCACATGGGGGTTCAATAGACATAGTTACATGCACTAGGTATTGATGTGGGAGTTCAACAGACATAGTTATCTGCACTAGCTCTTCACGTGGGGGGCAATAGACATAGTTATCTGCACTAGGTATTCACATGGGGGTTAAACAGACATAGTTATCTGCACTAGGTATTCACATGCAGGTTCAACAAACATAGTTATCTGCATTAGGTATTCATATGGGTGTTCAATAGACAGTTACCTGCACTAGGTATTCACATGGGGGTTCAACAGACATAGTTATTTGCATAGGTATTCACATGGAGATTCAACAGACATGGTTATGTGCACTAGTTATTCACATGTGGGGTCAACGGACATGGTTATCTGCAGAAGGTATGCGCATAAGGGTTCAACACACATAGTTATCTGCACTAGGTATTCACATGGGGGTTCAACAGATGTAGTTAACTGCACTAGGTATTCACATGGGGGTTAAACAGATGTAGTTATCTGCACTAGGTATTTACATGGGGGTTCAACAGATGTAGTTATCTACACTAGGTATTCACATGGGGGTTCAACAGACATAGTTATCTGCAGTAGGCATTCACATGGGGGTTCAATAGACATAGTTATTTGCACTAGATATTCACATGGGGGTTCAACAGGCATAGTTATCCGCACTAGGTATTCACGTTGGGGGTTCAACAGGCATAGTTATCTGCACAAGGTATTCACATCGGGGTTAAACAGACATAGTGATCTGCACTAGGTGTTCAGATGGGGGTTCAAAAAACATAGTTATCTGCACCAGGTATTCACATGGGGGTTCAACAGACATAGTTATCTGCACTAGGTATTCACATCGGGGGTCAACAGACACAGTTATCCACATTAGGTATTCACATTTGGGTTCAATCTATGTAGTTATCTGCACTAGGTATTCACATAGCGGTTCAACAGACATAGTTATCTGCACTAGGTATTCACATGAGGGTTCAACAGACATAGTTATCTGCATTAGGTATTCACATGGAGTTCAAAGGACATAGTTATCTGCATTAGGTATTCACATGGGGGTTCAATAGAGAAAGTTACTTGCCCTAGGTATTCACACGGGGGTTCAACAGACATAGTTATCTGCACTAGGTATTCACATGGGGGTTCAACAGACGTAGTTGTCTGCACTTGGTATTCACATGGGGAATCAACAGACATAGTTATCTGCACTAGGTATTCACATGGGGGTTCAACACACATAGTTATTTGCAGTAGGTATTCACATGTGGTTCAATAAACATAGTTATCTGCACTAGGTATTCATATGGGTGTTCAATAGACGTAGTTATCTCCACTGGGTATTCACATGGGGGTTCAACAGATACGTAGTTATCTGCACTAGGTATTCACATGGGGTTTCAACAGATGTAGTTATCTACACTAGGTATTTACACGGGGGTTCAATAGACATAGTTACCTGCACTAGACATTCACATGTGGGTTTAACAGACATAATTATCTGCAGTGTATTTTTACGAGGTTTAACAGACATAATTATCTGCAGTAGGTATTACGAGGTTCACTAGACATAGTTATCTGCACTAGGTAGTCACATGGGGGTTCAACAGACATAGTATTCTGCACAAGGTATTCACATGGGGGTCAACAGACTTAGCTATCTGCACTAGGTATTCATATGCGGGTTCAATAGACATAGTTATCTGCATTTGGTTTTCACATGGGGGTTCAACAGACATAGTTATCTGCACTAGGTATTCACATGGGGGTTCAACAGACATATTTATCTGCAAAAGGTATTCACATGGGAGTTCAACAGACATAGTTATCTGCACTAGGTATTAACAGGAGGATTCAACAGACATAGTTATCTGTATTATGTATCCACGTGGGTGTTCAACAGACAGTTATCTGCACTAAGTATTCACACGGGGGTTCAACAGACATAGTTATCTGCACTAGGTATTCACATGCGGGTTCAATAGACATAGTTTTCTGCATTAGGTATTCACATGGGGGTTTAACAGACATAGTTATCTGCACTAGGTATTCACATGGGGGTTCAATAGACAAAGTTATCTGCCCTATGTATTCACATGGGAGTTCAAAAGACATAGTCATCTGCACTAGGTATTCACATAGGGGTTCAACAGACATAGTTATCTGTACTAGGTATTCACATTGGGGTTCCACAAACATTGTTATCTGCACTAGTTATTCACATGGGTGTTCAACAGACATAGTTATCTGCACTAGGTATTTACATGGGGGTTCAAAAGATGTAGTTAACTGCACAAGGTATTCACATGGTGGTTCAACAACATAGCTATCTGCACTAGGTATTCACATGGGGGTTCAATAAACATAGTTATCCACGCTAGGTATTCACATGTGGGTTCAAATGACATAGTTTTCTGCATTAGGTATTCACATGGGGGTTTAACAGACATAGTTATCTGCACTAGGTATTCACATGGGGGTTCAATAGACAAAGTTATCTGCACTACGTATTCACATGGGGTTCAACAGACATAGTTATCAGCACAAGGTATTCACATAGGGATTCAAGAGACATAGTTATCTGCACTAGGTATTCACACAGGGATTCAACAGACATAGTTATCTGCACTAGGTATTCACGTGGGGGTTCAACAGACAAAGTTAACTGCACTACGTATTCAAATGGGGGGTTTAATAGGTATTTACAATGGTTCTCAACAGATGTAGTTATCTGCATTAGGTACTGACATGAGGGGTCAACAGATATAGATATCTGCACTAGGTATTCACATGGGGATGCAACAGACATAATTATCTGCACTAAGTATTCACATGGGGGTTCAACAGACATAGTTAACTTCACTAGGTATTCCCATGGGGGTTCAACAGATATAATTATCTGCACTAGGTATTCACATGGGAGTTCAACAGATGTAGTTATCTGCACTAGGTATTCACATGGGGGTTTAACAGACATAGTCAACTGCACTAGGTATTCACGTGGGGGTTCAACAGACATAGTTATCTGCACTAGGTATTCATATGGGAGTTCAATAGATATAGTTATCTACACTAAGTATTCACATGGGGGTTCAACAGATGTAGTTAACTGCACTAGGTATTCCCATGGGGGTTCAACAGATATAATTATCTGCACTAGGTATTCACATGGAAGTTCAACAGATGTAGTTATCTGCACTACTTATTCACATGGGGGTTCAACAGACATAGTTACATGCACTAGGTATTGATGTGGGAGTTCAACAGACATAGTTATCTGCACTAGGTATTCACATGGGGGTTAAACAGACATAGTTATCTGCACTAGGTATTCACATGCAGGTTCAACAAACATAGTTATCTGCATTAGGTATTCATATGGGTGTTCAATAGACAGTTACCTGCACTAGGTATTCACATCTGGGTTCAACAGACATAGTTATTTGCATAGGTATTCACATGGAGATTCAACAGACATGGTTATGTGCACTAGTTATTCACATGTGGGGTCAACGGACATGGTTATCTGCAGAAGGTATGCGCATGAGGGTTCAACACACATAGTTATCTGCACTAGGTATTCACATGGGGGTTAAACAGATGTAGTTATCTGCACTAGGTATTTACATGGGGGTTCAACAGATGTAGTTATCTACACGAGGTATTCACATGGGGGTTCAACAGACATAGTTATCTGCAGTAGGCATTCACATGGGGGTTCAATAGACATAGTTATTTGCACTAGATATTCACATGGGGGTTCAACAGGCATAGTTATCCGCACTAGGTATTCACGTTGGGGGTTCAACAGGCATAGTTATCTGCACAAGGTATTCACATCGGGGTTAAACAGACATAGTGATCTGCACTAGGTGTTCAGATGGGGGTTCAAAAAACATAGTTATCTGCACCAGGTATTCACATGGGGGTTCAACAGACATAGTTATCTGCACTAGGTATTCACATCGGGGGTCAACAGACACAGTTATCCACATTAGGTATTCACATTTGGGTTCAATCTATGTAGTTATCTGCACTAGGTATTCACATAGCGGTTCAACAGACAGTTATCTGCACTAGGTATTCACATGAGGGTTCAACAGACATAGTTATCTGCATTAGGTATTCACATGGAGTTCAAAAGACATAGTTATCTGCATTAGGTATTCACATGGGGGTTCAATAGAGAAAGTTACTTGTCCTAGGTATTCACACGGGGGTTCAACAGACATAGTTATCTGCACTAGGTATTCACATGGGGGTTCAACAGACGTAGTTGTCTGCACTTGGTATTCACATGGGGGTTCAACAGACATAGTTATCTGCACTAGGTATTCACATGGGGGTTCAGCAGACATAGTTATCTGCACTAGGTATTCCCATGGGGGTTCAACAGACATTGTTATCTGCAGTAGGTATTCAGATGGGGAATCAACAGACATAGTTATCTGCACTAGGTATTCACATGGGGGTTCAACACACATAGTTATTTGCAGTAGGTATTCACATGTGGTTCAATAAACATAGTTATCTGCACTAGGTATTCATATGGGTGTTCAATAGACGTAGTTATCTCCACTGGGTATTCACATGGGGGTTCAACAGAAGTAGTCAACTGCACTAGGTATTCACATGGAGGTTCAATAGATGTAGTTATCTGCACTAGGTATTCACATGGGGTTTCAACAGATGTAGTTATCTACACTAGGTATTTACACGGGGGTTCAATAGACATAGTTACCTGCACTAGACATTCACATGTGGGTTTAACAGACATAATTATCTGCAGTAGGTATTTACACGAGGGTTCACTAGACATAGTTATCTGCACTAGGTAGTCACATGGGGGTTCAACAGACATAGTATTCTGCACAAGGTATTCACATGGGGGTCAACAGACATAGCTATCTGCACTAGGTATTCATATGCGGGTTCAATAGACATAGTTATCTGCATTTGGTTTTCACATGGGGGTTCAACAGACATAGTTATCTGCACTAGGTATTCACATGGGGGTTCAACAGACATATTTATCTGCAAAAGGTATTCACATGGGAGTTCAACAGACATAGTTATCTGCACTAGGTATTAACAGGAGGATTCAACAGACATAGTTATCTGTATTATGTATCCACATGGGTGGTCAACAGACAGTTATCTGCACTAAGTATTCACACGGGGGTTCAACAGACATAGTTATCTGCACTAGGTATTCACATGCGGGTTCAATAGACATAGTTTTCTGCATTAGGTATTCACATGGGGGTTTAACAGACATAGTTATCTGCACTAGGTATTCACATGGGGGTTCAATCGATGTAGTTATCTTTACTAGGTATTCACAGGGGGGTTCAACAGATGTAGTTATCTGCACAAGGTATTTACACGGGGGTTCAACAGGCATAGTTGTCTGCACTAGGTATTCACATTGGGCTTCAAAAGACATAGTTATCTGTACTAGGTATTCACATGGGGGTTCAACAGACATAGTTATCCGCATTAGGTATTCACATGGGGGTTCAAAAGACATAGTTATCTGCACTAGGTATTTCCATGGTGGTTCAATAGAGAAAGTTATCTGCCCTAGGTATTCACACGGGGGTTCAACAGACATTATCTGCACAAGGTATTCAAATGGGGGGGTCAAAAGACGTAGTTATCTGCACTAGGTATTCACAAGGGGGTTCAGCAGACATTGTTATCTGCAGTAGGTATTCACATGGGGAATCAACAGACATAGTTATCTGCACTACGTATTCACATAGGGGTTCAACAGACATAGTTATTTGCAGTAGGTATTCACATGTGGTTCAATAAACATAGTTATCTGCACTAGATATTCACATGAGGGTTGAAATGACAGTTATCTGCACTTGGTATTCACATGGGGGTTCAACAGACAGTTATCTGCAGTAGGTATTCACATGGGGGTTCAATAGACATAGCTATCTGCACTATATATTCACACGGGGTTTAACAGACATAGTTATCTGCACTAGGTGTTAACCTGGGGGTTCAACAAACATAGTTATCTGCACTAGGTATTTACAATGGTGCTCAACAGATGTAGTTATCTGTACTAGGTATTCACGTTGGGGGTTCAACAGACATACTTAGCTGCACAAGGTATTCACATGGGGTTTAACAGACATAGTTATCTGCACAAGGTATTCACATTGGGGTTCAACAGACATAGTTATCTGCACTAGGTGTTCAGATGGGGGTTCAAAAAACATATTTATCTGCACCAGGTATTCACATGGGGGTTCAACAGACATAGTTATCTGCACTAGGTATTGACATCGGGGGTCAACAGACACAGTTATCCACATTAGGTATTCACATTTGGGTTCAATCTATGTAGTTATCTGCACTCGGTATTCACATAGTGGTTCAACAGACATAGTTATCTGCACTAGGTATTCACATGAGGGTTCAACAGACATAGTTATCTGCATTAAGTATTCACATGGGAGTTCAAAAGACATAGTTATCTGCATTAGGTATTCACATGGGGGTTCAATACAAAAAGTTATTTGCCCTAGATATTCACACGGGGGTTCAACAGACATAGTTATCTGCACTAGGTATTCACATGTGGGTTCAACAGATGTAGTTATCTGCACTTGGTATTCACATGGGGGTTCAACAGACATAGTTATCTGCACTAGGTATTCATATCGGGGTTCAGCAGACATAGTTATCTGCACTAGGTATTCACATGGGGGTTCAACAGACATTGTTATCTGCAGTAGGTATTCACATGGAGAATCAACAGACATAGTTATCTGCACTAGGTATTCACATGGGGGTTCAACACACATAGTTATTTGCAGTAGATATTCACATGTGGTTCAATAAACATAGTTATCTGCACTAGGTATTCATATGGGTGTTCAATAGACCTAGTTATCTCCACTGGGTATTCACATGGGGGTTCAATAGAAGTAGTCAACTGTACTAGGTATTCACATGGAGGTTCAACAGATGTAGTTATCTGCACTAGGTATTCACATGGGGGTTCAACAGATGTAGTTATTTACACTAGGTATTTACACTGGAGTTCAATAGACATAGTTACCTGCACTAGACATTCACATGTGGGTTCAACAGACATAATTATCTGCAGTAGGTGTTTACATGAGGGTTCGCTAGACATAGTTATCTGCACTAGGTAGTCAAATGGGGGTTCAACAGACATAGTATTCTGCACAAGGTATTCACATGGGGGTCAATAGACATAGCTATCTGCACTAGGTATTCATATGAGGGTCCAATAGACATAGTTATCTGCATTTGGTTTTCACATGGCGGTTCAACAGACATAGTTATCTGCACTAGGTATTCACATGGGGGTTCAACAGACATACCTATCTGCAAAAGGTATTCATATGGGAGTTCAACAGACATAGTTATCTGCACTAGGTATTAACATGAGGATTCAACAGACATAGTTATCTGTATTATGTATCCACATGGGTGTTTAACAGACATAGTTATCTGCACTAGGTATTCACATGGGGTTCAACAGACACAGTTATCTGCATTAGGTATTTACATGGGGTTCAGCAGACATAGTTATCTGCATTAGGTATTCACATGGGGGTTCAACAGATGTAGTTATCTGCACAAGGTATTCACATGGGGGTTCAACAGCCATAGTTGTCTGCACTAGGTATTCACATGGGGCTTCAAAAGACATAGTTATCTGCACTAGGTATTCACATGGGGGTTCAACAGACATAGTTATCCACATTAGGTATTCACATGGGGGTTCAAAAGACATAGTTATCTGCACTAGGTATTTCAATGGGGGTTCAATAGAGAAAGTTATCTGCCCTAGGTATTCACACGGGGGTTCAACAGACATTATCTGCACAAGGTATTCAAATGGGGGGTCAAAAGACATAGTTATCTGCACTAGGTATTCACAAGGGGATTCAGCAGACATTGTTATCTGCAGTAGGTATTCACATGGGGAATCAACAGACATAGTTATCTGCACTACGTATTCACATAGGGGTTCAACAGACATAGTTATTTGCAGTAGGTATTCACATGTGGTTCAATAAACATAGTTATCTGCACTAGATATTCACATGAGGGTTCAAATGACAGTTATCTGCACTTGGTATTCACATGGGGGTTCAACAGACAGTTATCTGCAGTAGGTATTCACATGGGGGTTCAAAAGACATAGCTATCTGCACTATATATTCACACAGGGTTTAACAGACATAGTTATCTGCACTAGGTGTTAACATGGGGGTTCAACAAACATAGTTATCTGCACTAGGTATTTACAAGGGTGCTCAACAGATGTAGTTATCTGCACTAGGTATTCACGTTGGGGGTTCAACAGACATACTTAGCTGCACAAGGTATTCACATGGGGGTTTAACAGACATAGTTATCTGCACAAGGTATTCACATTGGGGTTCAACAGACATAGTTATCTGCACTAGGTGTTCAGATGGGGGTTCAAAAAACATATTTATCTGCACCAGGTATTCACATGGGGGTTCAACAGACATAGTTATCTGCACTAGGTATTGACATCGGGGGTCAACAGACACAGTTATCCACATTAGGTATTCACATTTGGGTTCAATCTATGTAGTTATCTGCACTCGGTATTCACATATTGGTTCAACAGACATAGTTATCTGCACTAGGTATTCACATGAGGGTTCAACAGACATAGTTATCTGCATTAAGTATTCACATGGGAGTTCAAAAGACATAGTTATCTGCATTAGGTATTCACATGGGGGTTCAATACAAAAAGTTATTTGCCCTAGGTATTCACACGGGGGTTCAACAGACATAGTTATCTGCACTAGGTATTCACATGTGGGTTCAACAGACGTAGTTATCTGCACTTGGTATTCACATGGGGGTTCAACAGACATAGTTATCTGCACTAGGTATTCATATGAGGGTTCAGCAGACATAGTTATCTGCACTAGGTATTCACATGGGGGTTCAACAGACATTGTTATCTGCAGTAGGTATTCACATGGGGAATCAACAGACATAGTTATCTGCACTAGGTATTCACATGGGGGTTCAACACACATAGTTATTTGCAGTAGATATTCACGTGGTTCAATAAACATAGTTATCTGCACTAGGTATTCATATGGGTGTTCAATAGACGTAGTTATCTCCACTGGGTATTCACATGGGGGTTCAATAGAAGTAGTCAACTGCACTAGGTATTCACATGGAGGTTCAACAGATGTAGTTATCTGCACTAGGTATTCACATGGGGGTTCAACAGATGTAGTTATTTACACTAGGTATTTACACTGGGGTTCAATAGACATAGTTACCTGCACTAGACATTCACATGTGGGTTCAACAGACATAGTTATCTGCAGTAGGTATTTACATGAGGGTTCGCTAGACATAGTTATCTGCACTAGGTAGTCAAATGGGGGTTCAACAGACATAGTATTCTGCACAAGGTATTCACATGGGGGTCAATAGACATAGCTATCTGCACTAGGTATTCATATGAGGGTTCAATAGACATAGTTATCTGCATTTGGTTTTCACATGGCGGTTCAACAGACATAGTTATCTGCACTAGGTATTCACATGGGGGTTCAACAGACATACTTATCTGCAAAAGGTATTCATATGGGAGTTCAACAGACATAGTTATCTGCATTAGGTATTAACATGAGGATTCGACAGACATAGTTATCTGTATTATGTATCCACATGGGTGTTCAACAGACATAGTTATCTGCACTAAGTATTCACACGGGGGTTCAACAGACATAGTTATCCACACTAGGTATTCACATGGGGGTTCAGCAGACATAGTTATCTGCATTAGGTATTCACATGGGGGTTTAACAGACATAGTTATCTGCACTAGGTATTCACATGGGGTTCAACAGACACAGTTATCTGCATTAGGTATTTACATGGGGTTCAATTGATGTAGTTATCTGCACTAGGTATTCACAGGGGGGGGTTCAACAGATGTAGTTATCTGCACAAGGTATTCACATGGGGGTTCAACAGCCATAGTTGTCTGCACTAGGTATTCACATGGGTCTTCAAAAGACATAGTTATCTGCACTAGGTATTCACATGGGGGTTCAACAGACAAAGTTATCCGCATTAGGTATTCACATGGGGGTTCAAAAGACATAGTTATCTGCACTAGGTATTTCAATGGGGGTTCAATAGAGAAAGTTATCTGCCCTAGGTATTCACATGGGGGTTCAACAGACATTATCTGCACAAGGTATTCAAATGGGGGGTCAAAAGACATAGTTATCTTCACTAGGTATTCACAAGGGGGTTCAGCACACATTGTTATCTGCAGTAGGTATTCACATGGGGAATCAACAGACATAGTTATCTGCACTACGTATTCACATAGGGGTTCAACAGACATAGTTATTTGCAGTAGGTATTCACATGTGGTTCTATAAACATAGTTATCTGCACTAGGTATTCACATGAGGGTTCAAATGACAGTTATCTGCACTAGGTATTTACATGGGGGTTCAATAGACATAGTTATCTGCACTATATATTCACACGGGGTTCAACACACATAGTTATCTGCACTAGGTGTTAACATGGGGGTTCAACAGACATAGTTATCTGCACTAGGTATTTACAAGGGTGCTCAACAGATGTAGTTATCTGCACTAGGTATTCACATGGGGGTTCAACAGATATAATTATCTGCACTAGGTACTCACATGGGAGTGCAACAGATGTAGTTATCTGCACTAGGAATTCACATTTGGGTTCAACAGACATAGTTATCTGCACTAAATAATCACATGGGGGTTCAACAGACATAGTTATCTGCACTAGGCATTCACATGGGGGTTCCACAGACAGTTATCTGCAGTAGGTATTCACATGGAGGTTCAACAGACATAGTTATCTGCACTAGGTATTCACATTGCGGGTTCAGTTCACATAGTTATCTGCACTAGGTATTGACATGGGGGTTCAACAGACAAAGTTATCTACACTAGGTATTCACATGGGGGGTTCAACAGACAAAGTTATCTGCACTAGGTATTCACATGGGGGTTCAACAGACATAGTTATCTGTGCTAGGTATTCACATGGGGGTTCAACAGATATAGTTATCTGCTCTAGGTATTCACATGGGTGTTTAACAGACATAGTTATCTGCATTAGGCATTCACATGGGTGTAAAACAGACATAGTTATCTGCACTAGGTATTTACATGGGGGTTCAACAAACGTAGTTATCTGCACTAGGCATTCACATGGGGGTTCAACAGACATAGTTATCTGCACTAGGTTTTCACATAAGGGTTCAACAGACATAGTTATCTGCACTAGGTATTCACATGGGGGTTCAAATTTACATGGGGGTTCAACAGACATAGTTATCTGCACCAGGTATTCACATGGGGAATCAACAGACAGTTATCTGCACTAGGTATTCACATGGCAGTCCAATAGACAGTTATCTGCACTAGATATTCACATGGGGGTTCAAAAGACATAGTTATCTGTACTAGGTATTCACATGGCGGTTTAACAGACATAGTTATCTGCACTAGGCATTCACTTGAGGTTTCACTAGACATAGTTATCTGCACTAGGTATTCACATGGGGGTTCAACACACATAGTTATTTGCAGTAGGTATTCACATGTTGTTCAATAAACATAGTTATCTGCACTAGGTATTCATATGGGTCTTCAATAGACGTAGTTATCTCCACTGGGTATTCACATGGGGGTTCAACAGATGTAGTCAACTGGACTAGGTATTCACATGGAGGTTCAACAGATGAAGTTATCTGCACTAGGTATTAACATGGGGGTTCAACAGACATTGTTACCTGCACTAGGTATTCAAATGTAGTTCAACAGACATAGTTATCTGAACTAGGTATTCACAAGGGAGTTCAACAGACATACTTATCTGTACTAGGTATTCACATGGAGGTCCAACAGACATAGTTAACTGCACTAGGTATTCACAAGGGGGTTCAATCGATGTAGTTATCTGCAGTAGGTATTCAAGGGGGGGTTCAACAGATGTAGTTATCTGCACTAGGTATTCACATGGGGGTTTGATAGGCATAGTATTCTGCACTAGGTATTCACATGGGGGTTCAAAAGACCATAGTTATCTGCACTAAATATTCACATGGGTGTTCAATAGACATAGTTATCTGCATTAGGTATTCACCTGGGGGTTCAACAGACATAGTTATCTGCACTAGGTATTCACATGGGGGTTCAATAGACAAAGTTATCTGCCCTATGTATTCACATGGGGGTTCAAAAGACATAGTCATCTGCACTAGGTATTCACATAGGGGTTCAACAGACATAGTTATCTGTACTAGGTATTCACATTGGGGTTCCACAAACATTGTTATCTGCACTAGGTATTCACATGGGTGTTCAACAGACATAGTTATCTGCACTAGGTATTTACATGGGGGTTCAACAGATGTAGTTAACTGCACAAGGTATTCACATGGGGGTTCAACAACATAGCTATCTGCACTAGGTATTCACATGGGGGTTCAATAAACATAGTTATCCACGCTAGGTATTCACATGTGGGTTCAAACGACAGTTATCTGCACTACGTATTCACATGGGGTTCAACAGACATAGTTATCAGCACAAGGTATTCACATAGGGATTCAAGAGACATAGTTATCTGCACTAGGTATTCACACAGGGATTCAACAGACATAGTTATCTGCACTAGGTATTCACATGGGGGTTCAACAGACAAAGTTAACTGCACTACATATTCAAATGGGGGGTTTAATAGGTATTTACAATGGCTCTCAACAGATGTAGTTATCTGCATTAGGTACTGACATGAGGGGTCAACAGATATATATATCTGCACTAGGTATTCACATGGGGATGCAACAGACATAATTATCTGCACTAAGTATTCACATGGGGGTTCAACAGACATAGTTAACTGCACTAGGTATTCCCATGGGGGTTCAACAGATATAATTATCTGGACTAGGTATTCACATGGGAGTTCAACAGATGTAGTTATCTGCACTAGGTATTCACATGGGGGTTTAACAGACATAGTCAACTGCACTAGGTATTCACGTGGGGGTTCAACAGACATAGTTATCTGCACTAGGTATTCATATGGGAGTTCAATAGATATAGTTATCTGCACTAAGTATTCACATGGGGGTTCAACAGATGTAGTTAACTGCACTAGGTATTCCCATGGGGGTTCAACAGATATAATTATCTGCACTAGGTATTCACATGGGAGTTCAACAGATGTAGTTATCTGCACTAGCTCTTCACGTGGGGGTCAATAGACATAGTTATCTGCACTAGGTATTCACATGGGGGTTAAACAGACATAGTTATCTGCACTAGGTATTCACATGCAGGTTCAACAAACATAGTTATCTGCATTAGGTATTCATATGGGTGTTCAATAGACAGTTACCTGCACTAGGTATTCACATGGGGGTTCAACAGACATAGTTTTTTGCATAGCTATTCACATGGAGATTCAACAGACATGGTTATGTGCACTAGTTATTCACATGTGGGGTCAACGGACATGGTTATCTTCACAAGGTATGCGCATGAGGGTTCAACATACATAGTTATCTGCACTAGGTATTCACATGGGGGTTCAACAGATGTAGTTAACTGCACTAGGTATTCACATGGGGGTTAAACAGATGTAGTTATCTGCACTAGGTATTTACATGGAGGTTCAACAGATGTAGTTATCTACACTAGGTATTCACATGGGGGTTCAACAGACATAGTTATCTGCAGTAGGCATTCACATGGGGGTTCAATAGATATAGTTATTTGCACTAGATAATCACATGGGGGTTCAACAGGCATAGTTATCCGCACTAGGTATTCACGTTGGGGGTTCAACAGGCATAGTTATCTGCACAAGGTATTCACATCGGGGTTAAACAGACATAGTGATCTGCACTAGGTGTTCAGATGGGGGTTCAAAAAACATAGTTATCTGCACCAGGTATTCACATGGGGTTTCAACAGACATAGTTATCTGCACTAGGTATTCACATCGGGGGTCAACAGACACAGTTATCCACATTAGGTATTCACATTTGGGTTCAATCTATGTAGTTATCTGCACTAGGTATTCACATAGCGGTTCAACAGACATAGTTATCTGCACTAGGTATTCACATGAGGGTTCAACAGACATAGTTATCTGCATTAGGTATTCACATGGAGTTCAAAAGACATAGTTATCTGCATTAGGTATTCACATGGGGGTTCAATAGAGAAAGTTACTTGCCCTATGTATTCACACGGGGGTTCAACAGACTTAGTTATCTGCACTAGGTATTCACATGGGGGTTCAACAGACGTAGTTGTCTGCACTTGGTATTCACATGGGGGTTCAACAGACATAATTATCTGCACTAGGTATTCACATGGGGGTTCAGCAGACATAGTTATCTGCACTAGGTATTCACATGGGGGTTCAACAGACATTGTTATCTGCAGTAGGTATTCACATGGGGAATCAACAGACATAGTTATCTGCACTAGGTATTCACATGGGGGTTAAACACACATAGTTATTTGCAGTAGGTATTCACATGTGGTTCAATAAACATAGTTATCTGCACTAGGTATTCATATGGGTGTTCAATAGACGTAGTTATCTCCACTGGGTATTCACATGGGGGTTCAACAGAAGTAGTCAACTGCACTAGGTATTCACATGGAGGTTCAACAGATGTAGTTATCTGCACTAGGTATTCACATGGGGTTTCAACAGATGTAGTTATCTACACTAGGTATTTACACGGGGGTTCAATAGACATAGTTACCTGCACTAGACATTCACATGTGGGTTTAACAGACATAATTATCTGCAGTAGGTATTTACATGAGGGTTCGCTAGACATAGTTATCTGCACTAGGTAGTCACATGGGGGTTCAACAGACATAGTATTCTGCACAAGGTATTCACATGGGGGTCAATAGACATAGCTATCTGCACTAGGTATTCATATGCGGGTTCAATAGACATAGTTATCTGCATTTGGTTTTCACATGGGGGTTCAGCAGACATAGTTATCTGCACTAGGTATTCACATGGGGGTTCAACAGACATATTTATCTGCAAAAGGTATTCACATGGGAGTTCAACAGACATAGTTATCTGCACTATGTATTAACATGAGGATTCAACAGACATAGTTATCTGTATTATGTATCCACATGGGTGTTCAACAGACATAGTTATCTGCACTAAGTATTCACACGGGGGTTCAACAGACATAATTTTCTGCATTAGGTATTCACATGGGGGTTTAACAGACATAGTTATCTGCACTAGGTATTCACATGGGTTTCAACAGACACAGTTATCTGCATTAGGTATTTACATGGGGGTTCAATCGATGTAGTTATCTGCACTAGGTATTCACAGGGGGGTTCAACAGATGTAGTTATCTGCACAAGGTATTCACATGGGGGTTCAACAGGCATAGTTGTCTGCACTAGGTATTCACATTGGGCTTCAAAAGACAGTTATCTGTACTAGGTATTCACATGGGGGTTCAACAGACATAGTTATCCGCATTAGGTATTCACATGGGGGTTCAAAAGACATAGTTATCTGCACTAGGTATTTCCATGGTGGTTCAATAGCGAAAGTTATCTGCCCTAGGTATTCACACGGGGGTTCAACAGACATTATCTGCACAAGGTATTCAAATGGGGGGTCAAAAGACGTAGTTATCTGCACTAGGTATTCACAAGGGGGTTCAGCAGACATTGTTATCTGCAGTAGGTATTCACATGGGGAATGAACAGAAGAAAAAGCCAGCACCCTGGAGGATTCATACAAAACAAACTTTATTCCAACTGAAACTAGACCGGTTTCAGCAACAAGGCTTTCGTCAGTAGTACATTAAGCCATAATGGTGGATTCAAGTCTTATATACTGTCATAAATGAATCATATGACATCACTTCCTGTGCATGAAATAAAAATATAAACAATATACCATGTCATCTGGAATATTCAAGTTAAGACTAAAAATATATAGATAGATTGAAATCTGACAAAATGATAGTTATGCAGATATATATCAAAAACATGAATCACTAAACATTTTTAATACCAAAAATATTGAGAAACTTGTCAGATATGGTACATCTGAGTACAGATGTATCTGTTATACAATGGGAACAGACCACCAAGTTTGATAATCCATCTTTTTTCTTCTGTTCATTTACCTAGCTCACTTGCCGTGCACCAGCCTAACTTGCTAGCTCTCTTCTTGCTACATGGATTCCTATACTCTTGCTGGCTGTGGGCACATGGAGGATTCAACACTTTCTATGCCATTTTTGGTGTGTGGAGTTTGAGAAGAATTGTCAACTTCCTCCTATCTTTTGGAATTACTACAATTGTTTTCTACAATTTACCAGTTTTTTGGACTTTGTGCTACTTATTGGCCTATGACATTGCTCCTGAAGCTGTTTGAAGTATACGGGTGATGTTTTTTGCCAGTTAACCTAATCGTTGTTCTTCACGGACGGTTTTCTCGCTTTTGGGATCACTTTGTGCTACTTATTGGCCTACGACATTGCTCCTGAAGCCGTCTGCAGGATACGGGTGATGTTTTTTGCCAGATAACTTTATCGTTGGTCTTTACGGATGGTTTACTCGTTTTTGGGATCGATTTGGCCTGGAATGTGGTACAATTTCAAATATATTTAATATTATTGTGCAGGACTTAATGGAACACATTGTTTTGGCTGATCCACGCTACTCTCACAGTCTCTAAAATCTTCCGGTGATGGCTTCTTGCTGCGAAACTTTCAGGAACCCATATAACCAGGGTCTATTTGGACTAATTGACACCCCGTGGCTTCACATCTTTTTAAACTTGTTTCCTCCTTTCTTAAGGATCAACACAGATACTGTTCCTCTTTATTTTTCAATAACGTATTGGGACATTTATTTTCTATAACGTTTTGGGACATTTTTTTTCCTAAAAATTTTTTGATGTATGGGACTATTCATATGTTTTTACATCAATGAACATTGCGGGACTATTTTCAGCCCATAGATGAGCCGTTTAACATTGTTATACTTTGTTAAATGATTGATGGAGAAGGTCCAAACAAATAATATTTTTTTGGGTTGATTCACGCTATTTTCATAGCATCTAAGGCATTCAGTTACGGCTTATATTACCAAGCATTCAGGAACTCATACAACTAGGGTTCATTTGGACTAATTGATACTTTGCATTCTCATATTTTGAAAATTGGTTTCACATTCAAGGATTATTATAGGCGCTGCATGGTTCTATATATTTTTACCAACGGAATACTGGGACTTTTATGCTTATTTTTGACTTATGGGACAATGCATACGGTTTTACATCATTGAAGACCGCAGGACTACTCTCCGCCTTCAAGCAAAGCCGTGTCTTCCAACTTTGGATTATTGTTGGTGGCTGCTACAGGTCAAGGATATTGTATTTTGGACACTAGTCCCGCGTTTATGTGTGCATGTCATAACTATAAGCCAGAATTCTGTTATTTAACAGTACCTATATGTGGTTGAACACTTAACTTACTATAATCAACCATTGCCTTTGAAACTGAGACTGTTTAATGTCATATTAGTCCAATTTATATAACTTACATTGTTTGTGGCTGCTACAGGTCAAAGATATTATGCTTTTGAATCCCACGTTTATGCATGTGACAACTATCAGCCACAATTTTTGTTATATAACAGTATCCATATATGGTTGAACTTTTAGTTCACTATTTTCAACCATTGCCTTTGAAACTGAGACTGTTTGATGTCATATTAGTCTAACTGATATAATTTATATTTTTTGTGGCTGCTACAGATCAATGATATTATGTTTTTCAGTCCCACATTTATGCATGTGATAACTATAAGGTAGAATTTTTGTTATACAACAGTATCCATACATTGTTGAACATTTTGTTCACTATTTTCAACCATTGTTCTTATCACTGAAACTGTTTGGTGTCACATTAGTCCATTATATATTATATATTGATTAGCGGTTCATGCCTATCATTGTGTATATACTTAAAAAGGATTTTAGGACTCCCATTGTTTATTAGTAAGTATCACTTTGTATTAGGCTTATTTACAATATAGTGAATATATTTCTACATTTTTCATCAGATGTATGATTCAATCATTGGCAGGCCAATACTTTTTGAGTTGACAGTTGTCTTTTCACATCCCAAACTACTTGCTTAATGCATTTCTATCCGGATGTTTATTATTGCATCCAGACTTCTGGGCTATTTGTTGCAAATAATTTCTATATACACATTGTTTCAACGAAATATTGTATATTTATTGTCCTTTAGATATTGTTTTTTACTTCATTCAGTCTTGAGGATGTTATTGACCTTATTAACAGCCTATATATAGGGTCTTTTTGCTAAAGACACATAGGCATTTTGCCGATTGTTAGTAATTGCATTACTGGTTGTCCACAGGGCAAGAGGTTAGGAATCCAATAAAGCGGTCTATCATTTAATACTTTTGTGTTAGTATTGCTATACATGTTGTGTTGCTAACAATTCAATGCACTATTTATTACTCTTATTATAGCAGTTGACTCCATTGCTCAGTGCAGGTTATATGTATAAAAATCTTTTGACAGACCCTAACTCTCTTTAATACTTTTTTTATATACTGGGGATTTTGGTACACATTTATATACCCTCTAGGGCTATTTATCTATGTTTAGCTCTGTGGGTTTTTTTGACAAACTCTAGCCTACACTTCCTTGTGACTCAGATTGTCAGTCTCTCCCTTGCTTTGGATGATAGTAACAATTTGCTCTCTCAACCCCTTTAAAAATTTTTTTTTGTTGGCCCTAGTATTACTTTTGTTCAAACATCAGCAACTCATTGTCATGGATCTTAAAAATTTGCTATCTGGTCTTTGCTCCGATAAGGATGACCTAAAAATTTTTGGTATTGGTGTTGAAACTAGGGAGATGGACAAATCATATACCATTGATCCAGTTGACGGTTGCAATAACCTATTCTTTAAATTGGGCAAACAAATTAAAATATTGAGAACGAACATTTGGCATCATAAATTGTTTAAAGCTTACCAAGCACAAAACATTTCTCCTAGAGGTTTGAGATGCAAAATACAACCATTGGTTGGTATACCGGATGAGACCCTGCTTAAGGATTGGCAACAAGCACAACAAGAGGCCGCCATGGCTAGGGTTCGTATCTTGGCATCCTACTATGAGAGAACGATACAGGGCAACATCAATGAGGTTGAGCAAACCTGCAATGATCTCAAACAGTTTGAACATAACACAAATTTTCAGGGTAGTTTGAGCAAATTGTCTAAAGAATTGTCCGCTTTAGAAAGCAATTTGAAAAGCAGGAAGCTGCATAAATTTGCTCGTGACAAGGATGATTATGATAAAGGGAGACAATTTGAATCACATAAGAGTGTTAGGTTTGCCCATGGTACCAAGAATGTTTCCTTTACACGTAAAAAGAGACCGAGATCTATCTTGAAGAAAAAAACAGGGTCTAATTATATAACATCAGGGGAAGAATCCTCGACTACAGACACTGAAACACCTAGCCTTGGTGATTCTCCTAATGCTAAGAGGGGAAGGAGAATGGAGGCCCCTTTAGGGGACACAAACACCGGGCAGGTAAAAAACACAGGGGTCACAAACTTAGAAGAACTCTTTCTATCAATAGTGAAATAAATCACCAATGTACTAATGTTTTGAACATTTCAAAACATGTTTTAACTGTTGAACAATATTCCTTACTTAATAAAGGCCTTGGCTTTGTTCCTGGTTTTCTCATTGATGAAAGTTCCATGGTTAGTGACACCATTGAGTTCTGTAGGAAGATCAATTTGAAATTATTCTTTAAACAACAGGATCACAGTGATGACACTCAAAGATCATCTGATTTCAGGTTTCACAAATCTAAATTTAATCCTCCGATGGACAAACATGTAGCTGTATTCCAGCAAGCAGTGATCAAAGATATACACTTCCAGTATGGCTCAGGTGACTTTATGAAGCACAACTTATCTAAAAAAGAACAATTGGCCCTAACACAACTTAGGAACAATACAGACATAGTGATCATCCCTGTGGACAAAGGGGGCGCGGCTGTGGTCATGGATCATGATTCTTATGTCAATGAAGGACTTCGACAACTCAGCAATCGTCATCATTATATGAAGATGGATATTGATCCTACACCTAGTTTCCAATCAGAGATTAATGAATTTTTGGAACAAGCAGTTGAATCCGGTATCATCTCTGAAAAAACAAAAACACATCTAATGGTCAAGGATCCTGCTAAACAACAGCTATATTTACTTCCTAAAATTCATAAGTCCAGTTACCAGCCTCCAGGTAGACCAATTGTCTCCGGTATTGGGTCACTCACTGAACCTATATCGGTTTTCCTTACAGACAAATTGAAACCTTTATTAACATATGTTCGGGCCAGAATCCAGGATACGACTGAATTTTTGCAGATTGTTTCTGAAACTGAACTTGAGCCAGCTTGGTTATTGTGCACTCTTGATGTGTCCTCCTTATATACCAGCATCCCACATTGGGCGGGCCTTATGGCCTTGGATTTTTGGTTAAACAAATCCAATTTATACCCTCCTGGGATGAATACATTATTGTTAAGCATGGTGGAACATATTCTTATGAAGAATGTCTTTTATTTCTAGCAGGACTGTTATTGGCAGCTACAAGGTACAGCTATGGGTGCATCCTTTGCGCCCATTTATGCTGACCTTTTCTTGGGATACATTGAGGAACAAATCATTTATGATCCTATGCACAATATATATTTACCAGAGATGGACATATGGAGGAGATACCTGGACGACTGTTGGTTAGTATGGAAAGGGGGTCAGGAATACCTCCAGGAATTTATTGCACATTTAAATAGTAACATCTGGGGTATTGAATTTACTGTGGAGTGTAATCTCAATGAAATCAACTTTTTGGACGTTCACCTGACAAGGCAGTCTGACAATACACTGAAAACGTCTATTCACAGGAAATTCCCACAGTACAATACTCTATTACATTCGGCAAGTCATCATCCTAAACATATTATTAGGAATATACCCAAATCTCAATTTGTGCGTATTAAAAGAATATGTTCTTCTGATGATTTGAACAATGAAAGAATGGATCTAACCAACAGATTTTTATCTAGGGGTTATGCCCCGCAGATTATTGATTCAGCTATCAAATTTAGCCATACCAAATCCACGGAATCTCTTCTTCAATATGATATCCGTTCCAAAAATCAGGATACTGATCTATGCAGATTTGTGACTACCTATGGCAGAAACAGTGGACATTTAGTTAACATCATCAATAACCATTGGAACATACTCTATTCTCATCCCCTTTTGTCTGATTATTTGGGAGAACGTTGTCACTTCTCCTATAGAAAAGGCAAAACACTTGGTTCATTATTTTCTCATTACAAAAAGAACCAAAGACACGCAGGAACAATTTACACAATGGACACTCACTGGTGACAAACTTACAGGCATCTACCCATGTGGACACTGCAGTTTTTGTAGTTACATTTTCAAAACAACCAGTTTCACTAGCAAAAATACTGGGCAAATATATGACATTTAGTTCTTTGGCAACTGTAGCTCAGACTGGATAGTATATCTTGCAACATGTACATGCCAGGCATTTTACATTGGCCAAACATCCAGACAGTTTCGTATTAGGATTTCGGAACATCTGGGAGATATTAGAAATAAGAGATTGACCAATGCATTATACAGGCACTCCATTAAGCATCAGACAGCCACATTTTCTTTTGTTATTATTGACCATATCAAGGGAAATCGAACATTCAAAACGGGCTGGCATGAAATTTTAAATGCTAAAGAAAAAAGATGGATTATCAAACTTGGTGGTCTGTTCCCACCGGGTTTAAATGACGAATTATAATTTAATTTTTGAGTTAATAGTATATGCTGGATCATGTATCAATATTTAATTTTTTGTAATACATCATTGTATAACAGATACATCTGTACTCAGATGTACCATATCTGACAAGTTTCTCAATATTTTTGGTATTAAAAATGTTTAGTGATTCATGTTTTTGATATATATCTGCATAACTTTTAGTTATGTACTCACCATAACTTCAGATGTTTGGGATCCAGCTCGCCTACATTCTGACTGATGGGTTCGGAGCCAATCCCTCGGCTCCGACTCGGCACGCTTATGCCAAAGAGCGAAGTCTCTTATTGGCTGAGCTTACTATATCCCAGGATGCACCACTACCATTCCCCCAGATCTAGTTTGTCCGCATACATGCACACATGCACGCACTGCTTATATAACATCGTCAGATGAAACAAGATAAAAACAGTAGAGCTCAAAACCGTTCAATCTCTTCTGATCTCCAAGGCAGGGGGAAGGAGGGTGGGTATTAGGAATGTAGGCGAGATGGATCCCAAACATCTGAAGTTATGGTGAGTACATAACTAAAAGATGTTATGTGATCCTATCTCGCCTACATTCTGACTGATGGGACAGCGTCCTAGCACCTGAATCCTGGGTGGCTCACTGGAAAACACTCCTGAGTACCGTGGAACCAAATGATGCTCGCCCTTTAGATGCCACATCCAATTTATAGTGGGAAATGAAAGTGTGCGGGTTGGACCAAGTAGCCGCAGCACAAATCTCAGAAATAGCGAGCTTGGAATGAAAGGCAATAGAAGTAGCCATAGCTCTGGTAGAGTGAGCTTTGATAGATGTTGTAATTTGCTTATTTGAAGAGGAATAAGCCTGAGTTATACAATCTCTAATCCATTTGGAGATAGTAGCTTTAGTGATGGTTTTACCCAATTTATTGTCTGAAAAGGACACAAACAACTGGTCTGATTTATGAATTTGCTGAGTCCTGTCTAGATAGAAGCGCAATTGCCTGTGAACATCCAATTTATGGAGAGTGTACTCCGCTTCGTTGGAAAAATTTGGAAAGAAAACTGGTAGCTCTAGAGATTGTTGGAGACAGAGATTAGAACAAACCTTTGGGACAAAAGATGGGTTAGGCCTAAGTGATACTCTATCCTTGTGAAAAATCAAGTACGGTGGTTTGACAGATAGGGCTTGAAGCTCTGAAACTCTTCTTGCAGAGGTAATTGCAACTAAGAAGGCAGTTTTCCAAGACAGATATTTTAACTCACATGTAGCAGCCGGTTCGAAAGGGGAAGATGTTAAGGCACGAAGTACCAAATCAAGATCCCACGGAGGCGCAGGATGAAAAACTGGGGGTCTTAACAGCCCAGCACCTTTAATGAAAGTTTTGCATAATCTGCTGCTCATCAACGGTGGATCCATGGATTCGTGAAATTTAGAGATAGCTGCCAGTTGGACTTTAATAGTAGAAACTGAAGATCCTTGATTAAACAAGGATGTTAAAAATTTCAAAACCTCTGGAATCGGAGCAGTGATAGGGTCTAAGCCCCTGAGTTGAGCCCAGATAGCAAACCTCTTCCACTTACTGAGGTACAATTTCTTAGTGGTGGGTTTGTGGGCCGAAGATAAAATGTGAATAACTTCCGGGTCTAAGGTGTGATTTCTGACTAAAGTCGGAAGTGGAGGAGCCAAGCTGTCAACTTCAAAGTGCGAAGGGACTGGTGTTGTCGTCCCGACTGATGAATTAGCAGATCCGAGTTAGATCCAAAACCAAGGATCGTCCACAGCATGTTTCTTCAGGTAGGGAAACCATACCTGACGAGGCCAGTGTGGAGCAATTAGTATCATTGTGGACCCCAATTGAGAAGCTTTCTGAATAACTTTGGGGAGAAGTGGAACCGGAGGAAATGCATAAAGTAGCCCTGTTGGCCAAGGTTGTGCTAGAGCATCCATAGCTGCCTCCCCCTGATGTGGAGTCAAGGAGAAGAACCTTTTGCACTTTGTGTTTTGTGGTGTTGCAAACAGGTCGCAGCACGGTGTCCCCCATCTTCTGAAAACCTGAACTGCTACTGTTTCGTTCAGGGACCACTCGTGAGGAGAGAGAATTGTCCTGCTTAATCTGTCTGCCAATATATTGGATTTCCCTGGAATGTGGGTCGCTACCAAGAAGCGGTTGGTAGCTACAGCCCATTCCCACACCCTCATGGCCTCTCTGCAAAGGGGGTAAGATCTGGTCCCTCCTTGTTTGTTTAGATACCAGACCACCGACATGTTGTCTGTGTGGATAGCGATAATGCCTTGAGGGAGAAACTTGTGGAGGGCCTGTAGGGACAGAAGTACAGCCCTCATTTCCAATACATTGATGTGGAGACGGGTTTCGTCTGGAAGCCAGGAACCCTGAACTAACCTGCCCAGACAATGCCCCCCCCCACCCTGTCTGGGAGGCATCCGTCGTCAGGGTGGCCACCGGAGGGGGGATAACAAAAGGTCTTCCCTGATTCAGATTGGACGGCTGAAGCCACCAGCGGAGGTCCCGTTTGCACGTTTCTGTAATCATAATGGGGTGATTGAGGGGGAGATTCTGAAAGGACCATTGAGTCGATAACAGCCACTGAAGAATCCTCATGTGCAATCTTGCCAGAGGAACTAGGAGAACCGTGGCAGACATCGAACCTAAAAGTTGCAGGACCATCCTGGCTGGGGCTTTGGATCTTGAAAGCAGGGCTTGAACTTGACCTTGTAAAGTTTGAATCCTTTCGGTAGGAAGAAAGACGCGCATCAATTTTGAGTCTATCTCTGTTCCTATGAACCTTATGCGCTGAGAGGGCAGCAAGACAGACTTTGACCAATTGAATGTAATTCCCAGGGTAGCACCCAGGGAAATGGTGGCTTTGAGGTTGTCCATTAGTAGATGCCTGGTGGTGGCAGTCAGGAGCCAGTCGTCCAGATAGGGAAACACTTGGAATCCAAGACTCCTCAGGTGAGCAGTCACTACTGCCAAACACTTGGTGAACACCCTGGGGGCTGTGGTGAGACCAAAGGGCAGTGCACAAAATTGGAAATGACTGTCTCCCAGGCTGAAGCGCAGATACTTCCTGGACGCCCGATGTATCGGTATGTGATAATAGGCGTCCTTGAGATCTATGGAGCACATCCAAACATCCTTCTCCAACAATGGGAGAATGGATTGTAACGTGACCATTCCGAATTTGGATTTCATGACGGATTGGTTTAGTCTGCTGAGATCCAATATTGGTCTCAGGTCCCCTGTCTTTTTTGGCACTAAAAAGAACCTTGAGTAATTTCCGGATCCGATCTGGTCTGTGGGGACCGGTTGGATGACTCGTTTTTCTAGCAGCTTTGATGCTTCTGCGGCTGCAATTTCCCTTTGACTGGGTGGTGGGTCCGGGATCTTTTTGGACGGTGGGGGTGAGTGTGTGAAGGGAATGGTGTAACCTCCGGCAATAATCCGAAGCACCCATCTGTCCTGAGTGATAGATTCCCAGGCTTTTAGGTGCTTGGCAAAATGGCACCCAACTGGCTCCGGAGCAGCACAGCCGGGCAATCCCTCATGAAGTGTGGGAGGCTGAAGAGCCACGAAAGGACTCGCGGTCTCCAGAATTGCGGGGGCCTCTGCCGCCCCTGGGACGGTGTCTCCCAGAAAAATTTCCCCGTCCTCTGCCTCTGGAAGGGGAATCTTCCTGCTGTTGAGGAAAAAACTTACGTGATTTGCGGAACCACATCTTCCCTCCTCCTTTAGCCTTGGGATAAGGCCGAAAGGGAGTGGAATAATGTGCACCTACGGCAGATAAAGTTTTTCCCTCTTGCTCACAGCGGGTAAGAGTGTCTTTAACCTTAGGTCCAAACAAAGAGGACCCATCAAAGGGAGCGTTGGCGAAGGAAGACTTGAAGGCCTCCGCAAAATGACAGAAACGGAGCCAGGCTTGTCTCCATAGAGCCACGCCTGTGCCTGCCGCTCTACCCGCCCCTTCGGCTGCATATGAAATGAGCCTCATGGACGAGTTAGAAATCGAGGTAAGGATAGCCAACTGAGAGCTAACCGACTGGGCTAGCTGCTCAGGTAGGTTACCCGAGAGGGAATCTGACAGCTCCTTGACCAGATCCCTCTGTAGCCTGGTAAAATGTGCCAAATAATTCAGGGACCTTAGTGTAAAGGCCGCTGAAGTCAGGGTGCGCTTCCCGTACCGGTCCATGCTCCTAGACTCCTTATTAGGAGGATGGACGGACGTTGAAGCCTCTGCCACGTCCTGTTGTGTAGCAGATGCTACCACCATGGCATCTACAGCCACGCCTTTAGTCAGGAACTCCTTCTCTGGTGGGGCAGACAAGAATTTGTTAGGACGAGAAGGCACTGGTTCCACGGTATCTGGATGTTCCCACGCCCTCCGACAAACCAAATCCAGGAGCTCGTTGAAGGGCGGAGACACCCAGGAGGCGGAGGGCTGAGCCCCAAAGGCCTTGAGAAGCACTGACTCATCAGCAGAGGGGGGTTTGGATATCCAGCCGCCTCGTTGTTTGAGGATCTCTAAAATGTCTGCAAATGAGACATCATCCGAGGACGACTTTGGGGACCCCTCTGCATCATCAAGATCAGTGTCCGATGTAAGAGACTCGGGGAGTCCACGTGCTTCCTCTTGCATGATCTCTTCCTTGGGGGCTCCTCTGAAGACAACTCCGAAGAACCCTCAGGAGGAGGGGAACCCCCAGTGGGGGTAACCTCAGGCCCCGGGGCTCCGCTGCCTAAGGACAGGGGAGCTGCCAAAGACCCAGTCTCCACGCCCAGGGAAGGTGCCGGTAAAGCCGGAGAGATGGCCGAAGAAGACTTGGCCAAGGCACTCCTCATAGCTCTGAAAGCCGGACCCCCAGAATCCTGGGAGTGTCCGGTCCCCGGAGCCATGATAGCAGACGGAAGTCCCACAACCGAAGCACCAAGAGGGAGGCTCGGAACTGACAGCATAGGTCCCGAAACGTCACCCCCGGGTCCAGCCGAAGAAGTCCGTGTGCCAAACTCGGACCCAAAGGCCGGGGTTGGGGTAAGGGTCGGAGCCGACCCTAAGACCTCCACCGGCTCCAACAGCACCTGCTCCGACAGAGCCGAAGCGGTCGGAGGAGGAATGGCAATGACATGGGCTGTCGGCTCCGAAGCCAACTGGGTCAGAGCCGAAACAAATTTTTGAAAGACTGGGGACTGGAACAGTCTTTGGAGCACCCTGTCTATGTCCGAATCTGACATCCTCGATGACCTAGAGGATACTGAACGGGTTCGAGATGGCCTCTCCAATGGCCCCAAGGGGCTAGGGGACCGGCTCCGAGGCAACTCGATGACTATCGGCGCCGAAGGAATACCCAAACTAGTTTCCATCGGTGCCGAGGAGGACTTAGGCGCCGAGGAGGAAGTGTCTGAGCGGACAACCTTCATCGGCTCCGAGACCAGTGGAGCCGACGAAGGTGACCCGCCTCTCGATGCCCCAGCCATCGGCTCCGAAGCCAGAGGAGTCAAGACTGGTGGCATCGAGGCAGACCGTTCCGCCCTCGGCTTCGAAGTCCTTGGAGCCGAAGGAGAAGCCTGCCTATGTCTTTTGGCGGTCGGATCCGACGAACTGGTCGGAGCCGACGCCCTTTTCTTTTTAGCAGGAGAAGGAGAGGATGCTAAAGCTTCTTCAAAAGAGGGTTTTATAAGGCCTTTTAATATGAGCTTATTTTTCCTCTCTTGGAGGACCCTCGAGGAAAAAGCGTGACACACGCTGCAGGACTCCTGCAAATGTTTGGCACCCAAACAATATACACACAGAGAGTGGTCATCTGTGATAGACATCTTAAAGTTACATTTAGTGCACTTCTTAAAGCCCGAAGGCCTAGGTGCTTGAGACATTATAAGCAAAAAAAAAGTACTTTCTCACAAAGTTATTTTAAGTCAAGATTAACTTGCCGTTCACAACAAAACCAAATTGAACAACAGTCAACAACCGTATTAGGAAACCAAGAATAAATAAACCCTAAGGTTGGTTTAAAAGGGAATTAACCAGTAGGAAGGCCCTATAGACCGAGGGAGCCTGTAAACAGAACAAGTCTCAATCACACACAAATTTTCCACAGAAAAAATGTCAAACACACACACAACAGAGTAGCCGTTAAAACAGCTTTTTGTTTAGAAATTAGCAAATTTCTGACAGAAAGTTAGTGAAAAACCCACTACTTAGCTCAGCCAGCTCGAGAACACGTCTTCGCTAGTTAGCGGCAAACGAGATCTGGGGGAATGGTAGTGGTGCATCCTGGGATATAGTAAGCTCAGCCAATAAGAGACTTCACTCTTTGGCATAAGCGTGCCGAGTCGGAGCCGAGGGATCGGCTCCGAACCCATCAGTCAGAATGTAGGCGAGATAGGATCACATAACATCTATCATTTTGTCAGATTTCAATCTATCTATATATTTTTAGTCTTAACTTGAATATTCCAGATGACATGGTATATTGTTTATATTTTTATTTCATGCACAGGAAGTGATGTCATATGATTCATTTATGACAGTATATAAGACTTGAATCCACCATTATGGCTTAATGTACTACTGACGAAAGCCTTGTTGCTGAAACCGGTCTAGTTTCAGTTGGAATAAAGTTTGTTTTGTATGAATCCTCCAGGGTGCTGGCTTTTTCTTCTGTTCATTTACCTAGCTCACTTGCCGTGCACCAGCCTAACTTGCTAGCTCTCTTCTTGCTACATGGATTCACATGGGGAATCAACAGACATAGTTATCTGCACTACATATTCACATAGGGGTTCAACAGACATAGTTATTTGCAGTAGGTATTCACATGTGGTTCAATAAACATAGTTATCTGCACTAGATATTCACATGAGGGTTCAAATGACAGTTATCTGCACTTGGTATTCACATGGGGGTTCAACAGACAGTTATCTGCAGTAGGTATTCACATGGGGGTTCAATAGACATAGCTATCTGCACTATATATTCTCACGGGGTTTAACAGACATAGTTATCTGCACTAGGTGTTAACATGGGGGTTCAACAACCATAGTTATCTGCACTAGGTATTTACAAGGGTGCTCAACAAATGTAGTTATCTGCACTAGGTATTCACATGGGGGTTCAACAGATATAATTATCTGCACTAGGTACTCACATGGGAGTGCAACAGATGTAGTTATCTGCACTAGGAATTCACATTTGGGTTCAACAGACATAGTTATCTGCACTAAATAATCACATGGGGTTTCAACAGACATAGTTATCTGCACTAGGCATTCACATGGGGGTTCTACAGACAGTTATCTGCAGTAGGTATTCACATGGGGGTTCAATAGACATAGTTATCTGCACTAGCTATTCACATGGGGTTCAACAGATATAGTTATCTACACTATGTATTCACATGGGAGTTCAACAGACATAGTTATCTACACTAGGTATTCACATGGGGGATTCAACAGACAAAGTTATCTGCACTAGGTATTCACATGGGGGTTCAATACACATAGTTATCTGTGCTAGGTATTCACATGGGGTTCAACAAAAATAGTTATCTGCTCTAGATATTCACATGGGTGTTTAACAGACATAGTTATCTGCATTAGTTATTCACATTGGTGTAAAACAGACATAGTTATCTGCACTAGGTATTTACATAGGGGTTCAACAAACCTAGTTTTCTGCACTAGGCATTCACACGGGGGTTCAACAGACATATTTATCTGCACTAGGTTTTCACATAAGGGTTCAACAGACATAGTTATCTGCACTAGGTATTCACATGGGGGTTCAAATTCACATGGGGGTTCAACAGACATAGTTATCTGCACCAGGTATTCACATGGGGGATCAACAGACAGTTATCTGCACTAGGTATTCACATGGCAGTCCAATAGACAGTTATCTGCACTAGATATTCACATGGAGGTTCAAAAGACATAGTTATCTGCACTAGGTATTCACATGGCGGTTTAACAGACATAGTTATCTGCACTAGGCATTTACTTGGGGGTTCACTAGACATAGTTATCTGCACTAGGTATTCACATAGGGGTTCAACACACATAGTTATTTGCAGTAGGTATTCACATGTTGTTCAATAAACATAGTTATCTGCACTAGGTATTCATATGGGTCTTCAATAGACGTAGTTATCTCCACTGGGTATTCACATGGGGGTTCAACAGATGTAGTCAACTGGACTAGGTATTCACATGGAGGTTCAACAGATGAAGTTATCTGCACTAGGTATTCACATGGGGGTTCAACAGATGTAGTTATCTACACTAGGTATTTACACGGGGGTTCACTAGACATAGTTACCTGCACTAGACATTCACATGTGGGTTCAACAGACATAATTATCTGCAGTAGGTATTTACATGAGAGTTCGCTAGACATAGTTATCTGCACTAGGTAGTCACATGGGGGTTCAACAGACATAGTATTCTGCACAAGGTATTCACATGGGGTCAATAGACATAGCTATCTGCACTAGGTATTCATATGTGGGTTCAATAGACATAGTTATCTGCATTTGGTTTTCACATGGGGGTTCAACAGACATAGTTATCTGCACTAGGTATTCACATGGGGGTTCAACAGACATAGTTATCTGCACTAGGTATTAACATGAGGATTCAACAGACATAGTTATCTGTATTATGTATCCACATGGGTGTTCAACAGACATAGTTATCTGCACTAAGTAATCACACGGGGGTTCAACAGACATAGTTATCCACACTAGGTATTCACATGGGGGTTCAGCATACATAGTTATCTGCATTACGTATTCACATGCGGGTTCAATAGACATAGTTATCTGCATTAGGTATTCACATGGGGGTTTAACAGACATAGTTATCTGCACTAGGTATTCACATGGGGCTCAACAGACACAGTTATCTGCATTAGGTATTTACATGGGGGTTCAATTGATGTAGTTATCTGCACTAGGTATTCACAGGGGGGTTCAACAGATGTAGTTATCTGCACAAGGTATTCACATGGCGGTTCAACAGGCATAGTTGTCTGCACTAGGTATTCACATGGGGCTTCAAAAGACATAGTTATCTGCACTAGGTATTCACATGGGGGTTGAACAGACAGTTATCTGCATTAGGTATTCACATGGGGGTTCAAAAGACATAGTTATCTGCACTAGGTATTTCCATGGTGGTTCAATAGAGAAAGTTATCTGCCCTAGGTATTCACACGGGGATTCAACAGACATTATCTGCACTAGGTATTCTCAAGGGGGTTCAGCACACATTGTTATCTGCAGTAGGTATTCAAATGGGGAATCAACAGACATAGTTATCTGCACTACGTATTCACATAGGGGTTCAACAGACATAGTTATTTGCAGTAGGTATTCACATGTGGTTCAATAAACATAGTTATATGCACTAGGTATTCACATGAGGGTTCAAATAACAGTTATCTGCACTAGGTATTTACATGGGGGTTCAACAGACAGTTATCTGCAGTAGGTATTCACATGAGGGTTCAATGGACATAGTTATCTGCACTATATATTCACACAGGGTTCAACACACATAGTTATCTGCACTAGGTGTTAACATGGGGGTTCAACAGACATAGTTATCTGCACTAGGTATTTACAAAGGTGCTCAACAGATGTAGTTATCTGCACTAGGTATTCACATGGGGGTTCAACAGATATAATTATCTGCACTAGGTACTCACATGGGAGTGCAACAGATGCAGTTATCTGCACCAGGAATTCACATTTGGGTTCAACAGACATAGTTATCTGCACTAAATAATCACATGGGGGTTCAACAGACATAGTTATCTGCACTAGGCATTCACATGGGGGTTCAATAGACATAGTTATCTGCACTAGCTATTCCCATGGGGTTCAACAGATATAGTTATCTACACTAAGTATTCACATGGGAGTTCAACAGACATAGTTATCTGCACTAGGTATTCACATTGCGGGTTCAATTCACATAGTTATCTGCACTAGGTATTGACATGGGGGTTCAACAGACAAAGTTATCTACACTAGGTATTCAAATGGGGGTTCAACAGACAAAGTTATCTGCACTAGGAATTCACATGGGGGTTCAATAGACATAGTTATCTGCACTAGGTATTCACATGGGGGTTCAACAAACATAGTTATCTGCTCTAGGTATTCACATGGGTGTTTAACAGACATAGTTATCTGCATTAGGTATTCACATGGGTGTAAAACAGACATAGTTATCTGCACTAGGTATTTACATGGGGGTTCAACAAACGTAGTTATCTGCACTAGGCATTCACATGGGTGTTCAACAGACATAGTTATCTGCACTAGGTTTTCACATAAGGGTTTAACAGACATAGTTATCTGCACTAGGTATTCACATGGGGGTTCAAATTCACATGGGGGTTCAACAGACATAGTTATCTGCACCAGGTATTCACATGGGGGATCAACAGACAGTTATCTGCACTAGGTATTCACATGGCAGTCCAATAGACAGTTATCTGCACTAGATATTCACATGGGGGTTCAAAAGACATAGTTATCTGCACTAGGTATTCACATGGCGGTTTAACAGACATAGTTATCTGCACTAGGCATTCACTTGGGGGTTCAGTAGACATAGTTATCTGCACTAGGTATTCACATGGGGGTTCAACACACATAGTTATTTGCAGTAGGTATTCACATGTTGTTCAATAAACATAGTTATCTGCACTAGATATTCATATGGGTCTTCAATAGACGTAGTTATCTCCACTGGGTATTCACATGGGGGTTCAACAGATGTAGTCAACTGGACTAGGTATTCACATGGAGGTTCAATAGACATAGCTATCTGCACTATATATTCACACGGGGTTTAACAGACATAGTTATCTGCACTAGGTGTTAACATGGGGGTTCAACAACCATAGCTATCTGCACTAGGTATTTACAAGGGTGCTCAACAAATGTAGTTATCTGCACTAGGTATTCACATGGGGGTTCAACAGATATAATTATCTGCACTAGGTACTCACATGGGAGTGCAACAGATGTAGTTATCTGCACTAGGGATTCACATTTGGGTTCAACAGACATAGTTATCTGCACTAAATAATCACATGGGGTTTCAACAGACATAGTTATCTGCACTAGGCATTCACATGGGGGTTCTACAGACAGTTATCTGCAGTAGGTATTCACATGGGGGTTCAATAGACATAGTTATCTGCACTAGCTATTCACATGGGGTTCAACAGATATAGTTATCTACACTAAGTATTCACATGGGAGTTCAACAGACATAGTTATCTACACTAGGTATTCACATGGGGGATTCAACAGACAAAGTTATCTGCACTAGGTATTCACATGGGGGTTCAATAGACATAGTTATCTGTGCTAGGTATTCACATGGGGGTTCAACAAAAATAGTTATCTGCTCTAGATATTCACATGGGTGTTTAACAGACATAGTTATCTGCATTAGTTATTCACATGGGTGTAAAACAGACATAGTTATCTGCACTAGGTATTTACATGGGGGTTCAACAAACCTAGTTATCTGCACTAGGCATTCAGACGGGGGTTCAACAGACATATTTATCTGCACTAGGTTTTCACATAAGGGTTCAACAGACATAGTTATCTGCACTAGGTATTTACATGGGGGTTCAAATTCACATGGGGGTTCAACAGACATAGTTATCTGCACCAGGTATTCACATGGGGGATCAACAGACAGTTATCTGCACTAGGTATTCACATGGCAGTCCAATAGACAGTTATCTGCACTAGATATTCACATGGGGGTTCAAAAGACATAGTTATCTGCACTAGGTATTCACATGGCGGTTTAACAGACATAGTTATCTGCACTAGGCATTTACTTGGGGGTTCACTAGACATAGTTATCTGCACTAGGTATTCACATAGGGGTTCAACACACATAGTTATTTGCAGTAGGTATTCACAGGTTGTTCAATAAACATAGTTATCTGCACTAGGTATTCATATGGGTCTTCAATAGACGTAGTTATCTCCACTGGGTATTCACATGGGGGTTCAACAGATGTAGTCAACTGGACTAGGTATTCACATGGAGGTTCAACAGATGAAGTTATCTGCACTAGGTATTCACATGGGGGTTCAACAGATGTAGTTATCTACACTAGGTATTTACACAGGGGTTCACTAGACATAGTTACCTGCACTAGACATTCACATGTGGGTTCAACAGACATAATTATCTGCAGTAGGTATTCATATGAGGGTTCACTAGACATAGTTATTTGCACTAGGTATTCACATGGAGGTTCAACAGACATAGTATTCTGCACAAGGTATTCACACGGGGGTTCAACAGACATAGCTATCTGCACTAGGTATTCACATGGGGTTTCAGCACACATAGTTATTTTCAGTAGGTATTCACATGTGGTTCAATAAACATAGTTATCTGCACTAGGTATTCATATGGGTGTTCAATAGATGTAGTTATCTCCACTGGGTATTCACATGGGGGTTCAACAGAAGTAGTCAACTGCACTAGGTATTCACATGGAGGTTCAACAGATGTAGTTATCTGCACTAGGTATTCACATGGGGGTTCAACAGATGTAGTTATCTACACTAGGTATTTACACGGGGGTTCAATAGACATAGTTACCTGCACTAGACATTCACATGTGGGTTCAACAGACATAATTATCTGCAGTAGGTATTTACATGAGAGTTCGCTAGACATAGTTATCTGCACTAGGTAGTCACATGGGGGTTCAACAGACATAGTATTCTGCACAAGGTATTCACATGGGGTCAATAGACATAGCTATCTGCACTAGGTATTCATATGCGGGTTCAATAGACATAGTTATCTGCATTTGGTTTTCACATGGGTGTTCAACAGACGTAGTTATCTGCACTAGGTATTCACATGGGGGTTCAACAGACATACTTATCTGCAAAAGGTATTCACATGGGAGTTCAACAGACATAGTTATCTGCACTAGGTATTAACATGAGGACTCAACAGACATAGTTATCTGTATTATGTATCCACATGGGTGTTCAACAGACATAGTTATCTGCACTAAGTATTCACACGGGGGTTCAACAGACATAGTTAACCACACTAGGTATTCACATGGGGGTTCAGCAGACATAGTTATCTGCACTAGGTATTCACATGCGGGTTCAATAGACATAGTTATCTGCATTAGGAATTCACATGGGGGTTTAACAGACATAGTTATCTGCACTAGGTATTCACATGGGGCTCAACAGACACAGTTATCTGCATTAGGTATTTACATGGGGGTTCAATTGATGTAGTTATCTGCACTAGGTATTCACAGGGGGGTTCAACAGATGTAGTTATCTGCACAAGGTATTCACTTGGGGGTTCAACAGGCATAGTTGTCTGCACTAGGTAATCACATGGGGCTTCAAAAGACATAGTTATCTGCACTAGGTATTCACATGGGGGTTGAACAGACAGTTATCTGCATTAGGTATTCACATGGGGGTTCAAAAGACATAGTTATCTGCACTAGGTATTTCCATGGTGGTTCAATAGAGAAAGTTATCTGCCCTAGGTATTCACACGGGGATTCAACAGACATTATCTGCACTAGGTATTCACAAGGGGGTTCAGCACACATTGTTATCTGCAGTAGGTATTCAAATGGGGAATCAACAGACATAGTTATCTGCACTACGTATTCACATAGGGGTTCAACAGACATAGTTATTTGCAGTAGGTATTCACATGTGGTTCAATAAACATAGTTATATGCACTAGGTATTCACATGAGGGTTCAAATAACAGTTATCTGCACTAGGTATTTACATGGGGGTTCAACAGACAGTTATCTGCAGTAGGTATTCACATGGGGGTTCAATGGACATAGTTATCTGCACTATATATTCACACAGGGTTCAACACACATAGTTATCTGCACTAGGTGTTAACATGGGGGTTCAACAGACATAGTTATCTGCACTAGGTATTTACAAAGGTGCTCAACAGATGTAGTTATCTGCACTAGGTATTCACATGGGGGTTCAACAGATATAATTATCTGCACTAGGTACTCACATGGGAGTGCAACAGATGCAGTTATCTGCACTAGGAATTCACATTTGGGTTCAACAGACATAGTTATCTGCAATAAATAATCACATGGGGGTTCAACAGACATAGTTATCTGCACTAGGCATTCACATGGGGGTTCCACAGACAGTTATCTGCAGTAGGTATTCACATGGGGGTTCAATAGACATAGTTATCTGCACTAGCTATTCCCATGGGGTTCAACAGATATAGTTATCTACACTAAGTATTCACATGGGAGTTCAACAGACATAGTTATCTGCACTAGGTATTCACATTGCGGGTTCAATTCACATAGTTATCTGCACTAGGTATTGACATGGGGGTTCAACAGACAAAGTTATCTACACTAGGTATTCACATGGGGGTTCAACAGACAAAGTTATCTGCACTAGGTATTCACATGGGGGTTCAATAGACATAGTTATCTGCACTAGGTATTCACATGGGGGTTCAACAAACATAGTTATCTGCTCTAGGTATTCACATGGGTGTTTAACAGACATAGTTATCTGCATTAGGTATTCACATGGGTGTAAAACAGACATAGTTATCTGCACTAGGTATTTACATGGGGGTTCAACAAACGTAGTTATCTGCACTAGGCATTCACATGGGTGTTCAACAGACATAGTTATCTGCACTAGGTTTTCACATAAGGGTTCAACAGACATAGTTATCTGCACTAGGTATTCACATGGGGGTTCAAATTCACATGGGGGTTCAACAGACATAGTTATCTGCACCAGGTATTCACATGGGGGATCAACAGACAGTTACCTGCACTAGGTATTCACATGGCAGTCCAATAGTCAGTTATCTGCACTAGATATTCACATGGGGTTCAAAAGACATAGTTATCTGCACTATAGGTTCATAGGTTCATAGGTTCATAGGTTTATACTAGGCTATCTGCCCGAGGGCATTTACAAGCCTAGCCCATAGTTTTGTGGCTTACGCCACCCCTTTAGTATGGGGAACTATACTCATTATTTTGCTGTGCCTCTGTCGAGCAGTGACACTGAGGTAATCCCTGGGATATATCTGCGATCTCCCATCCATTGGTCAAGATTTCTCTTGAACAAGGCCAGCGAGGTGCTCTGCCTCACATATACCGGGATTTTGTTCCACAGCATAGGGAGTCTTTGGGTGATGAATCTATCCCTCCAGCACGTCCTATTAATAGCCGTGTCGAGGTTTAAGTCTCCCGCCCTTGTGGCTCTGACGGATCTAGATTTATTGAGGTGAAGCATATTCATCAAATCTGGGCATGACATGGCCTTGTATGTCAGGCACAGGTCACCTCTGAGCAAGCGGTAAGTGACTGAATAGAGCTGAAGTTCTTTCAGTCGGGCAGCATAGGACAGATTTTTGAGACCCTTTATCCTTTTGGTGAGGAACTTTTGTGGCCTCTCCAGCTGCTGCAAGTGTCTGGTCAGATACATTCCGAATGGGGCATTGTACTCAATCATTGGTCTGATGAATGATGAGTACAGGGAAACTATGACCTCCCTTGATCTAGATGTGAATCCCTTCATGATAAGGTGGGCAATGTAGAAGGTCTTCCTAACTACTTTAGCTACATGGGTGTCGAATGACAGGCTACTGTCAACCTGGGTCCCCAGGTCCCTAATAACTTCTTCTGTGCTCAGTGGATTGCCACCTATGAGGTAGCTAGGGGTAACCTTGTTTTTCCCGAAGGGTATGACTATGCATTTTTTGGCATTTAACTTTAGGCCATGGCTCTGGCACCAGTTATCCGTTTCTGTGAGACCTTTCTGAAGGATATCTGTGTCAGATGTGTTTTCGACTACGCCAGTCATCTGCAAACTTTGTCAGCCATAACCCTCCTGTGTTTGCTTGTACTTGAGAAGTAGATGCCAAACAAGAGTGGGCCCAGGACTGAGCCCTGTGGGACACCACTTGTGACAGGCTTAGAGTCTGACATGGCGCCAGCAACTCTGACCCTGTGGGTTCTGTCGCTCAGCCAGTTTGCAACCCATCTTGTGATGTATGGGTTAACATTTAAGCTGATGAGTTTTTCAATGATACCCGAGTGGGGTATTGTATCAGCTTTCGCCAGATCGAGGTATGCTGTATGGACTGCTTTTCCTCATCAATGGCTTTGGTGACTGTTTCGAAAAAGTCAACCAAGTTTAAAAGGCATGATCTGCCTTTGACAAAGCCAAACTGGGTTGGATCCAAAGTCTGCAAATTCCTATGTCGTTGTTTATGAGATCCATTATGATCCTCTCCATGGCTTTGCAGATAAGGCTTGTCAAGCTAATGGGCGGTAATTTCCTGGGTCGGTGGAGGCACCGCCTTTATGAAGTGGGACCACTGTCGGTCGCCACTCCTGGGTACATATCCAGAGGTGAGACTATGATTAAACAGCTGTCCTAGCTGTGGGTTTAATTCCTCGTTGAGTTCGTGGAGCACACAGCCGGGGATGCCATCAGGTCCCATGGATGCTGTGTTTTTTGCTTTGGAGAGAGCAGTTCTCACTTGGGCGTTAGAGATGTTTGGGGGGCTACAATCATTTGGTATAGATATCTCACCTTTTGGGGAGGGAAGTTTGCACTGAACCTGTCAGCCAGTATGTTGGCAATGTCTGTAGGATCAGTAATCTTCACATCATTTTGAACTAGTTCTGAGCATATCTGGGAGTTTCCTCCCAGGTTTCTAACATAGCTGAAGAAGGCCTTATGATTGTCTTTTGAGTCTTTAGCTATTTTTCTCTCAAAGTTTGCTTTGGATGATTTTATGAGAGCTCTTAGTTTTTTACTTGTAGTGATCAAAGGTGTCTTACCTTTTAAGGATTTTGCTCTATCTTGTAGTAGCTTCCTCCTTTTGTTGTAGAGTTTGTTTATGGCTGGGGTCCACCAGACTGGATGCTTACCTTTGGTACAAAGAGTCTTTGTTTTGCTTGGGATTGCCTTATCCATGCAGTCCTGTAGGTGCTGGTAGAAGGCATTTGTAAGTAATTCAGTGGCTTGGGTACTGTTTTCCGCCGGCTCGGGGGCCTTAAAGGTATTCACATGGCGGTTTAACAGACATAGTTATCTGCACTAGGCATTCACTTGGGGGTTCAGTAGACATAGTTATCTGCACTAGGTATTCACATGGGGGTTCAACACACATAGTTATTTGCAGTAGGTATTCACATGTTGTTCAATAAACATAGTTATCTGCACTAGATATTCATATGGGTCTTCAATAGACGTAGTTATCTCCACTGGGTATTCACATGGGGGTTCAACAGATGTAGTCAACTGGACTAGGTATTCACATGGAGGTTCAACAGATGAAGTTATCTGCACTAGGTATTCACATGGGGGTTCAACAGATGTAGTTATCTACACTAGGTATTTACATGGGGGTTCACTAGACATAGTTACCTGCACTAGACATTCACATGTGGGTTCAACAGACATAATTATCTGCAGTAGGTATATTCATATGAGTGTTCACTAGACATAGTTATTTGCACTAGGTATTCACATGGAGGTTCAACAGACATAGTATTCTGCACAAGGTATTCACATGGGGGTTCAACAGACATAGCTATCTGCACTAGGTATTCATATGCGGGTTCAATACACATAGTTATCTGCATTTGGTTTTCACATGGGGGTTCAACAGACATAGTTATCTGCACTAGGTATTCAAATGGGGGTTCAACAGACATATTTATCTGCAAAAGGTATTCACATGGGAGTTCAACAGACATAGTTATCTGCACTAGGTATAAACATGACGATTCAATAGACATAGTTATCTGTATTACGTATTCACATGAGTGTTCAACAGACATAGTTATCTGCACTAAGTATTCACACGGGGGTTCAACAGACATAGTTATCCACACTAGGTATTCACATGGGGGTTCAACAGACATAGTTATCTGCACTAGGTATTCAGACGTGGGTTCAATAGACATAGTTATCTGCATTAGGTATTCACATGGGTGTTTAACAGACATAGTTATCTGCACTAGGTATTCACATAGGGGTTCAACAGACACAGTTATCTGCATCAGGTATTTACATGGGGGTTCAATCAATGTAGTTATCTGCACTAGATATTCACAGGGGGGTTCAACAGGTGTAGTTATCTGCACAAGGTATTCACATGGGAGTTCAACAGGCATAGTTGTCTGCACTAGGTATTCACATGGGGCTTCAAAAGACAGTTATCCGCATTAGGTATTCACATGGGCGTTCAAAAGACATAGTTATCTGCACTAGGTATTCACATGGGGGTTCAACATACATAGTTTTCTGCACTAGGTATTCACATGGGGATTAAACAGACGTAGTTATCTGCACTAGGTATTCACATGGGGGTTCAACAGATATAGTTATCTGCGCTAGGTATTCAGATAGGGGTTAAACAGACAGTTATCTGCACTAGATATTCACATGGCGGTTCAACAGAAATTGTCATCTGCACTAGCTATTCACATGGGGGTTCAATAGACATTGTTGTCTGCACTAGGTATTCACATGGGGCTTCAAAAGACATAGTTATCTGTACTAGGTATTCACATGAGGCTTCAAAAGACATAGTTATCCGCATTAGGTATTCACACGGGGGTCAACAGACATTATCTGCACTATGTATTCACATGGGGGGTCAACAGACATAGTTATCTGCACTAGGTATTCACAAGGGGGTTCAGCAGACATTGTTATCTGCAGTAGGTACTCACATGGTGAATCAACAGACATAGTTATTTGCACTACGTATTCACATCGGGGTTCAACAGACATAGTTATTTGCAGTAAGTATTTACATGTGGTTCAATAAATATAGTTATCTTCACTAGGTATTCACATAATGGTTCAAAAGACAGTTATCTGCACTAGGTATTTACATGGGGGTTCAACAGACATAGTTATCTGCAGTAGGTATTCACATGTGGGTTCAACAAACATAGCTATCTGCACTAGGTATTCACATGGGGGTTCAACAGACATAGTTATCTGCACTATATATTCACACGGGGGTTCAGCACACATAGTTATCTGCACTAGGTGTTAACATGGGGTTCAACAAACATAGTTACCTGCACTAGGTATTTACAAGGGTGCTCAACAGATGTAGTTATCTGCACTAGGTATTAACATGGGGGTTCAACAGATATAATTATCTTCACTAGGTACTCACATGGGAGTGCAACAGATGTAGTTATCTGCACTAGGCATTCACATGGGGGTTCCACAGACAGTTAACTGCAGTAGGTATTCAAATGGAGGTTCAATAAACATAGTTATCTGCACTAGCTATTCACATGGGGGTTTAATAGATATAGTTATCTGCACTAAGTATTCACATGGGAGTTCAACAGACATGGTTATCTGCACTAGGTATTCACATTGTGGGCTCAATTCACATAGTTATCTGCACTAGGTATTGACATGGGGGTTCAACAGACAAAGTTATCTGCACTAGGTATTCACATGGGGGTTCAACAGACAAAGTTATCTGCACTAGGTATTCACATGGGGGTTCAATAGACATAGTTATCTGCACTAGGTATTCACATGGGGGTTCAACAAACATAGTTATCTGATCTAGGTATTCACATGGGTGTTTAACAGAGACAATTATCTGCATTAGGTATTCACATGTGTGTACAACAGACATAGTTATCTGCACTAGGTATTCATATGGGGGTTCAACAAACGCAGTTATCTGCATTAGTAATTCACATGGGGGTTCAATAGACATAGTTATCTGCACTAGGTTTTCACATAAGGGTTCACCAGACAGTTATCTGCACTAGGTATTCACATGGGGGTTCAAATTCACATGGGGGTTCAACAGACATAGTTATCTGCACCAGGTATTCACATGGGGGATCAACAGACAGTTATCTGCACTAGGTATTCACATGGTGGTTCAACAGACATAGTTATCTGCAGTAGCTATTCACATGGGGGTTGAACAGACATAGTTATCTGCACTATGTATTCACATGGGTGAACAAAAGACATAGTTATCTGCACTAGGTATTCACATGGGGGATCAACAGACATAGTTATCTGCACTAGGTATTCACAATGGGGTTCAATAGACATAGTTATCTGCACTAAGTGTTCACATGGGGGTTCAATAGACATAGTTTTCTGCACTAGGTATACACATGGGGGTTCATTAGAGATAATTATTTGCACTAGGTATTCACATGGCCATTCAACAGACATAGTTATGTGCACTATATATTCACATGGGAGTTCAACAGACAAAGTTATGTGCACTAGGTATTCACATGGGGTTCAACAGACATAGTTATCTGCACTAGGTGTTCACATAGGGGTTCAACAGATGAAGTTATATGCACTAGGTATTCACATGGGGATTAACAGACGTAGTTATCTGCACTAGGTACTCACATGGGGGTTCAACAGATGTAGTTATCTGCAATAGGTATTCAGATAGGAGTTAAACAGACAGTTATCTGCACTAGATATTCACATGGCGGTTCAACAGAAATTGTCGTCTGCACTAGGTATTCACATTGGGGTTCAATAGACATAGTTATCTTCACTACATATTCACATGGGGGTTCAGCAGACATTGTTGTCTCACTAGGTGTTCACATGAGGGTTTAACAGACAGTTATGTGCACTATATATTCACATGGGGGTTCAACAGACATAGTTATCTGTACCAGTTATAGCCATTGGGGTTCAAGAGACATAGTTATCTGCAGTAGGTATTCACATGGGGGTTCAATAGACATAGTTATCTGCACTAGGTATTCACAATGGGATTTAGCAGACATAGCTATCTGCAAAAGGTATTCACATGGGGGTTCAGCAGACATAATCTGCAGTAGGTATTCATATGGGGGTTCAACAGACATAGTTATCTGCACTTGGTATTCACTTGTGGGTTCAACAAACATAGTTATCTGCACTAGGTATTCACATGGGAGTTCAACAGATATAGTTATCTGCACTAGGTATTCACATGGGGATTCAACAGACATAGTTATCTTCACTCAGTATTCACACAGGAGTTCAACAGACATAGTTATCAGCTCTAGATATTCACTTCAGGTTCAATAGACATAGTTATCTGCACTAAGTATTCACATGGGGGTTCAACAGACATTGTTATCAGCATTAGGTATTCACGTGGGCATTCACTAGACATAGTTATCTGCACTAGGTATTCACATGGGGGTTCAACAGACAAAGTTATCTGTACTAGGTATTCACATGGGGGTTCAACAGACATAGTTATCCTGACTAGGCATTCAGTTAGGGATTCATCGGACATAGTTATCTGCACTAGGTATTCATATGGGGGTTCAGCAGACAGTTATCTGCACTAGGTATTCACATGGGGGTTCAACAGACATAGTTATATGCACTAGGTATTCACATGGGGTTTAGCAGACATAGTTATCTGCACTACATATTCACATGGGGGCTCAATAGACATAGTTATCTGCACTAGGTATTCACATGGAGGTTCAACAAGGTGTAGTTATGTGCCCTAGGCATTCTCATGGGGGTTCAACAGATGTATTTAACTGCCCTAGGTATTCACATGGGGGATCAGCAGATGTTGTTATCTGCACTAGGTGTTCACATGGGGGTTCAACGGACATAGTTATCTGCACTAGGTATTTACATGGGGTTTCAATAGGCATAGTTATCTGCACCAGGTATTCACATGGGGGATGAAGAGACATAGTTATCTGCACTAGGTATTCACATGGCAGTTCAACAGACAGTTATCTACACTAGATTTTCATATGGGGGTTCAAAAGACAGTTTTCTGCACTAGGTATTCACATGGGGTTCAACATACATAGTTATCTGCACTTGGAATTAACATGGGGGTTCAACAGACATAGTTATCTGCAGTAGGTATTCACATGGGGGTTCAACACACATAGTTATTTGCAGTAGGTATTCACATGTGGTTCAATAAACATAGTTATCCGCACTAGGTATTCATATGGGTGTTCAATAGACATAGTTATCTCCATTGAGTATTCACACGGGGGTTCAACAGATGTAGTCAACTGCACTAAGTATTCACATGGAGGTTCAACAGATGTAGTTATCTGCACTAGGTATTCACATGGGGTTCATCAGATGTAGTTATCTACACTAGGTATTTACATGGGGGTTCAATAGACATAGTTAACTGCACTAGACATTCACATGTGAGTTCAACAGACATAATTATCTGCAGTAGGTATTCACATGAGGGTTTGATAGGCACAGTTATCTGCACTAGGTATTCACATGGGGGTTCAACAGACATAGTATTCTGCACAAGGTATTCACATGGGGGTTCAACAGACATAGCTATCTGCACTAGGTATTTATATGCAGGTTCAATAGACATACTTATGTGCAAAAGTTATTCACATGGGAGTTCAACAGACATAGTTATCTGCACTAGGTATTCACATAGGGGTTCAACAGACATAGTGATCTGCACTAGGTATTCACAGGATGGTTCAACAGATGCAGTTATCTACATAAGTTATTCACATGGGGGTTCAACAGGCATAGTTGTCTGCACTAGGTATTCACATGGGGGTTCAACATACATAGTTATCTGCATTAGGTATTCACATGGGGGCTAAAAAGAAAAAGTTATCTGCCCTAGATATTCACACGGGGGTTCAACAGATATTATCTGCACTAGGTATTCACATGGGGGTTCAACAGACATAGTTATCTGCACTAGGTATTCACATTGCGGGTTCAATTCACATAGTTATCTGCACTAGGTATTGACATGGGTGTTCAACAGACAAAGTTATCTGCACTAGGTATTCACATGGGGTTTCAACAGACAAAGTTATCTGCACTAGATATCCACATGGGGGTTCAATAGACATAGTTATCTGCACTAGGTATTCACATGGGGGTTCAACAAACATAGTTATCTGCTCTAGGTATTCACATGGGTGTTTAACAGACATAGTTATATGCACTAGGTATTCACATGGGTGTACAACAGACTATGTTATCTGCACTAGGTTATTCACATCGGGTTTCAACAAACTTAGTTATCTGCACTAGGCATTCACATGGGGGTTCAATAGACATAGTTATCTGCACTAGGTTTTTACATAAGGGTTCAACAGGCATAGTTATCTGCGCTAGGTATTCACATGGGGGTTCAAATTCACATGGGGGTTCAACAGACATAGATATCTGCACCAGGTATTCACATGGGGGATCAACAGACAGTTATCTGCACTAGGTATTTACATGGTGGTTCAATAGACAGTTATCTGCACTAGATATTCACATGGGGGTTCAAAAGACATAATTATCTGCACTAGGTTTTCACATGGCGGTTCAACAGACATAGTTATCTGCACTAGGCATTCACTTGGAGGTTCACTAGACATTGTTATCTGCACTAGGTTTTCATGTCTGGGTTCAACAGACATAGTTATCTGCAGTAGCTATTCACATGGGGGTTGAACAGACATAGTTATCTGCACTACGTAGTCACATGGGTGAACAAAAGACAGTTTTCTGCACTAAGTATTCACATGGGGGATCAACAGACATAGTTATCTGCACGTGGTATTCACATGGGGGTTCAATAGACATAGTTATCTGCACTAGGTATTCGCATGGGGGTTCAATAGACATAGTTTTCTGCACTAGGTATTCACATGGGGGTTCAACAGATATAGTTATCTGTGCTAGGTATTCAGATAGGGGTTAAACAGACAGTTATCTGCACTAGATATTCACATGGCGGTTCAACAGAAATTGTCATCTGCACTAGCTATTCACCTGGGGGTTCAATAGACATTGTTGTCTGCACTAGGTGTTCACATGGGGGTTCAATAGACATAGCTATCTGCACTAGGTATTCACATGGGGGTTTAACAGACATAGTTATCTCCACTATGTATTCATACGGGGAGGGTTCAACAGACAGTTATGTGCACTATATATTCACATGGGGGTTCAACAGACATAGTTATCTGCGCCCGTTATAGCCATTGGGGTTCAAGAGACATAGTTATCTGCACTAGGTATTCATATGGGGGTTCAATAGACATAGTTATCTGCAGTAGGTATTCACAAGGGGATTTAACAGACATAGCTATCTGCAAAAGGTATTCACATGGGGGTTCAGCAGACATAGTTACCTGCACTAGGTATTCACATGGGGGTTCAACAGACATAGTTATTTGCACTAGGTATTAACATAGGAGTTCAACAGATATAGTTATCTGCACTAGGTATTCACATGGGGATTCAACAGACATAGTTATCTTCACTAGGTATTCACATGGGGGATCAACAGACATAGTTATCTCCACAAGGTATTCACATAGGGGTTCTACAGACAGTTTCCTGCACAAGGTATTCACATGGGGGTTCAACAGACATAGTTATCTGCATTGGGTATTCATATGGGGGTTCAACAGACATAGTTATCTGCACTAGGTATTCACATGGATGTACAAAAGATATAGATATCTGCAATAGGTATTCACATTGGGGGTTCAACAGACGTAGTTATCTGCACTAGCCATTCACATGGGGGTGCAACAGACATAGTTATCTGCACTATCTGCACTAGGTATTCACGTGGGGGTTCAAATTCACATGGGGGTTCAGCAGACGTAGTTATCTGCACCAGATATTGACATGGGGGATCAACAGACATAGTTATCTGTACTAGGTATTCACATGGCATTTCAAGAGACAGTTATCTGCATTAGGTATTCACATGGTGATTCAAAAGACATAGTTATCTGCACTAGGTATTCACATGGCGGTTCAACAGACACAGATATCTGCACTAGACATTCACATGGAGGTTCACTAGACATTGTTATCTGCACTAAGTTTTCACATCGGTGTTCAACAGACATAGTTATCTGCACTAGCTATTCACATGGGGGTTCAACAGACATAGTTATCTGCATTAGGTTTTCACATGGGTATTCAACAGACATAGTTATCTGCACTAGGTATTCACATGAGGGATCAACAAACATAGCTATCTGCACTAGGCATTCACATGGGGGTTCAATAGAGATAGTTATCTGCTCTAGGTATTCACATGGCCGTTCAACAGACATAGTTATTTGCACCAGGTATTCACATGGGGGTTCAACAAACATAGTTATGTGCACTAGGTATTCACATGGCATTCAACAGATGTAGTTATCTGCACTAGGTATTCACATGGGGGTTCAACAGATGTAGTTATATGCACTAGGTATTCAAATGTGGGTTCAACAGATGTAGTTATATGGACTAGGTATTGACATGAAGTATCACTTTTTGTCCAGTTGGCATTTGTAAAACTCTCAGTTGCATGGATAATTCTGATGCTGGGTCATACTTACATGGGACACTTTGTGCTTTGGTGTACTTGAACTGTGCAACTATCTGATTATGGTAGATGTGCAGCTACTAATAATGGTGGTGTGGATAAGCTGACAAAGTCATGGGGTGCAGAATGTGTCTTGGACACTGGGAATGTAACCACTGCATGCCCTACCCAAACTACGGACACAGCTTCTATGCCTGCAGATACTCTGGCTACCCAGACATCACAGAGACAACAGGTTTATGGAGATACTATAGATCAGGGAAATCTGCTGGATCCCGAAAGACAGTTGCATGAATATGCCCTAGTACTCAGTGGCCAAGAGGTCCACAAAGGGGTTTGTAATGGTGCTTGCTGGAGACATGGTCATTGTCCTCTCCATGAAGTTGATGTATTAGTGGCAGCAACTCTGCGAACATACAGGGACATTGTGGAGGCACAGGTTAGTACCACCATAACCATGGCACAAACAGTGAAGGTGATCCAAGGGGTGGTTGATGACCTATGCGACTGCATGTCCCATATAGCACAGCAGTTAAGATATTCTCTTCCCATGCACAAGGTACAAGGTTTGATCCTGACCTCTGGCCAATGCATTATCTACTTGAGGTTCTGTGGTGGTCTTTCCCCCAAATCATGCTGAATGTTTCCATTTGAAACTCACCCAAGAATGGAAGACAATTAGCAGGGGATAATCAACACCAAAGTACTCTGCGCTCAAGTACCCTGAGACAAGTAGAGGAGGAAACAGACTATTATCATAATGATTAAAAGAAATATAGCTCCTTAAAGTTTTGATTACAATACTTCTTAAAATCCACAGTTACTGGGCAGGTATTTGTTCTATTCTTAATATCTCTTAAATGTTCTGGCACTCAAATTCTGATCTGGCCAGGGGCGGCTCGTGCTATTGGACTGAAGGACTGCAGTCCTCCCAGCTGTGCAGCCCCCCAGCTGTAAAAAAGTAAAATAAAACAAAAAAATAAAATAAAATAAAAGAGAAAATAAAAAATGTGAGTCCCAGAACATCACGCATGCGTGGCATCCGGACTGCTGGTGAACCAGTCTGGAGCATGCGCACAGAATCCAGACTGTCTCCACAAGCACTCTGGAGTATGAAGACAACATTCAAATACAAAATTAAAGTTTCCCAACAGTCTCTACATCCACAGGCAGGAAGACTCAGGTGTGTGTGTAATGCCCCAGTTGCTACATGATGGTGGATAGAGAATAAGGCTTGAACTCTGTACCTTGGGGCCAAGTGGCAAGAGCCTGAATTCCCTACCCACCACCATATATAAAAATTTGCAGATTTTTGCCTCATATTTGTTTTGTTCCTCATAAAATCTGTTGTTTATGTTTCTTTTTGTTTCTTACAGTCAGTGGTGCAGTGGTAGCATTGTTGTCTGACAGCTACAGATTGTCTGGTTTGATTCTTGACTGGGGTGCCTTCTGTGTGGAGTCTGCATATCCTTCCTGGGTTTGCTCTAGTGTCTTCCCATCTTACAAAGACATGTGTCTGGAGTGTTTCTGCTGAAAATTGGCTTTTGTTCCAAGTCAGACTTTCCTGGTTAACAAATGTTAAATAAATAAAAATGACAAGCATTTGAATTTCAGACTTCATATTCTTCAGAAAGTACATGGTAACACAAAACCTATTATTATAGCAATTTTCTAAGTTTATAAGTTGGATATTTGAAATTATTGGCTTCGTCCAGGTTTTTTGTGCCAAGATTGAGAGCTACGGTGAGAACTGAATTCACTGAATATGTTTGGGGGCTGTATTCCCCCATTATTGGTTTTGTTCAGGTGTTTTGTGCTAAGATGTTGACAGCTATGGTGAGAACTGAATTCACTAAATGGTAGCCATTTAAGTTTCAGTCTTCCTCTCTTGCCTAAAACAGATGATTTGGTGTAGTGGTATGTTACTCTGACTATTTTTGCACAGGGTCCTGGGTTCAATACTTGGCAGTGAAATGTATGGTGGTAACACAGCATTTTATTCTAGCAACTTTCCAACATTATATAAGCAATGTTTAAAATGTGTCCCTGTTGTATGTTTTTTTGTCCCCCCCCCCAATTTTGGCTTTTTCCAGATTTCTTGTGCTGCAAAGTTCAGAGATACAGCTGAGTGTCAAGTATATTTTACAAGAAGCTGAAAGCTGCATGGGAACAAAAGTTTAGTGCTGCTTATGCTAAGTCTGCTTGTATTGTTAATAGCATAACAGGTAGTGTAAAAACAAACTGGTAATTCCAAAAAATAGGGACTAAGACAAGCAAACGGCACACAACCAAAAAAGTGCAGATCCTTAGTTTTATTAAGCACTTTTCGTTTGATTCAATGTACAAACTTCTTCAGGCTAATAAAACCACATACACGTGCACTATAAATACTACATCAATTAGTGACCCAATTATACAATAAGGTTCTAAAAGGAACAGATACACATTTAAAACCATTTTTCAAAACGCCGCTAAAGGTCCTCGTAGGTGGTAAGTATATCCACATTGTACAAACCATTGACATTAAAAATAGTAAAAAAATAAAAATAATGACCTATAAAGATAACACTCACACTGACCTAAGTAAAGGCACAATAAATATTGGTACCTAAATTGAAATAATAGTACGTAAAGACTGTCATCTAGTAAGACTCTTTAACTTAAGTATACTGCTGATTGAACAGCCCTCATTCGAGCCAGGCACATTGTAAGCATTTAGTCTGATTTGCCAGACCAATTCAAGTTCTTCTAACATTAGGGCAGTTGGACCGCCACGGGGACTCTGAAAAACTTGGTTAATCACCATAAATTTAAAATTATGATCAGGATGGGAAAGAATATGCTTAGACAAAGCATTGTCAAGTTTATTTTTTCTTATGGCGTAAATGTGTTCATATAAACAATCTCGAAGATGTCTCTCCATTTTTCCAATATAAAAGGCTAAGCAGGTCTGGCACTGAGCTAGGTAAACTACCATTCTCGAATTGCAATTCACTCTAAAATTTAAGGTGTATTGGTGGTCATGAATCTTGAATTTATTAGACTCAATGATATATTGACAATAATTACAGGACTGGCATTGATACATACCCATAATTTTACTACGTACAAGAGGACATTGTTCAAAAAGTGCCTTTAGGTTTTTAGGGGGTTCATGGGAATGAGTTGGTCCTTGTCCATGAGCTTTTGGATTTAGTATTAGACAATAATTTTTTCATGTTTGAGGATAAATTTTATTTACAAAAAGTCGTGGTTGCGATGGGCTCCCCTTGTGGTGCCAGTATTGCTAACATGGTTATGACCCACTGGGAGCACCTTTTTGTTTTCAATAACTGTAAGTTTAAACAGCAAATATTTTTTTATACCCAGTACCTTGACGACATCTTTATCCTTTTGGATGGTGACAATACTGTTAGTGACCTATTGGTCAACTACTTTAACAACTCGACACAGTTTTTAAAGTTTACATCCACATTCAACACAGAGACCATAGCATATCTCAATATCTCTTTGACTAAAGACTACTCTATCCACAAGTTTATTGCCAGCATTCATAGAAAAAGTACATATTCCAACTCTTTTTTACATTTCTCCAGCTGTCATCCATCCCAACAGAAGCGGGCAGTAGTAAAGGGTCAGCTGGTCAGGGAAGCCCGCATTACTACTCTTGATAAGGATTTTCATGCTGAATGTGCACACCTGAGGAATATGTTCCTTCGCCGTGGTTACCCAGGCGATATGGTGGATGACTTGATTGAGGAAGTCTCGAATAAACGTTTGAGACGGTTTTATAAAACAATTTTGGATAGTGAGCACATTCAGCATGAAGATGAACAGGTTACACTTTCTGAACTGGTAATTGATTGCATTCCCACTCCTGAGCTTAAAACACAAGGTGCCACTTTTATCACAACAAACAATCTCAACAGTAGAGACTGTTTCCAGATTTTATGTAAGAACTGGGCAATTTTTAAGAGTGACAACAGTGTGTTTTAGAGGGTAGGTGACCATCCTAATGTTGTTTATAAGAGAGCTAAAAACCTAAAGGCCCATTTTGAACAATGTCCTCTTGTACGTAGTAAAATTATGGGTATGTATAAATGCCAATCCTGTAATCATTGTCAATATATCATCGAGTCTAATAGATTCAAGATTCATGACCACCAATACACCTTAAATTTTAGACTGAATTGCAATTCGAGAATGGTAGTTTACCTAGCTCAGTGCCAGACCTGCTTAGCCTTTTATATTAGAAAAACAGAGAGATGTCTTCGAGATCGTTTATATGAACACATTTACGCCATAAGAAAAAATAAACTTGACAATGCTTTGGCTAAGCATATTCTTTCCCATCCTGATCATAGTTTTAAATTTATGGTGATTGACCAAGTTTTTCAGAGTCCCCGTGGCAGTCCGACTGCCCTAAAATTAGAAGAACTTGAATTGGTCTGGCAAATCAGACTAAATGCTTACAATGTGCCTGGCTTGAATGAGGGCTGTTCAATCAGCAGTATACTTAAGTTAAAGAGTCTTACTAGATGACCGTCTTTACGTACTATTATTTCAATTTAGATACCGGTATTTATTGTACCTTTACTTAGGTCAGTGTGAGTGTTATCTTTATAGGTCATTATTTTTATTTTTTTACTATTTTTAATGTCAATGGTTTGTACAATGTGGATATACTTACCACCTATGAGGACCTTTAGCGGCATTTTGAAAAATGGTTTTAAATGTGTATCTGTTCCTTTTAGAACCTTATTGTATAATTGGGCCACTAATTGATGTAGTATTTATACTACATGTGTATGTGGTTTTATTAGTCTGAAGAAGTTTGCACATTGAATCAAATGAAAAGCGCTTAATAAAACTAAGGATCTGCACTTTTTTGGTTGTCTGTTGTTTGCTTGTCTCAGTCTCTATTTTTTGGAATAACAGATAGTGTACTTGCTTTTGATGCAGAAGGATGTGGGTTCTACTCCCACAGTAGGTAGATGCATTGCTGATACCGCAGTCCTTTCCGGTGAAGATACCTAGTAACTATATGAACCTGTTATCAGTTTGTCATCCATTCCCTATTGCAATATTACTAGCTTACATTTTTTTAATGCAGCATTGGCAATTTATTCCTCAAGAGCAACAGGCACTTTATTTGTAGATGAAACAATGCAATATAAAGTTGTTTGCTAGTAGCAACCTCTTCATTAGTTACAGATTTCTTTAATGTGGAATTATTTAGATTAATTTTACTTCTTCAGAGATTGTGCATATTTACCGAAACTGGTGGACTGTAGAAGTTTGAGTAGACTTTTATGATAAAAATGCTCTGAATTGGGCAGTTTTGTCATTATTCGTGCATGCATTTTTTTTCATTGTTTACTGGAAAATGTTCAAAACAACAAATTTAAAATGCTCTCTAACAACTGTACTATATTGTACAAGGAATATAATTTAATACAATCAGGAAGGTGTATCAAAGAGCACGTGTATGTTTCGTGTGCAAGGGGCCTATGATTTGAAAACAGCCCAAAGTTAATCTTTATCTGCACTGGCAAAATGTATTTTCTTTGAATGTGGGTTTCATTGCTGTTTCAATGAATGTGATTTTCAAGGGCAGAGAAGTTTTAATGCTAATAAGTCTGTTTTCGTTGTGAGATTGTTTTGCTTTGCTTTGTTTAGCAGATGTTTTAGTGTTTGTGCTGCAAAATGCAAAATAAAACTTTCAAATAAAGTTCAAGTCATCGTAGAAGTAAAGCAATATTCACATTAGTGTTTATGGTAAATGGGGTGAAATAGCCAAGTAATGGTTCATTGGAATGGATGCGGGGGGGGGGGCTCCATTCGACCATGATTTTGTGAGGGGGGAAAGGTGGCAAACTCAAAGACAGCCCCGGCTGAACTATACCTCTCAACTGACCAGATTTTCACAGAATGAATAGATTTTTGCTTCTTATTTTTGGTTTGTTCCTCATAAAATGTGTGGTTTTCTGGCAAATAATTTAGAAATTAAGTCACTAAATAATGGCAGACACTGAGTTTCAGACTTCATATCCTTCAGAAAAATGCATGCTAAAGCAAGACCTGTTAGTCTATCAACTGTCTCAGTTTATACAACAATTTTTAGTACTGTTTATATGTTCCCCCAGTATATTTGGCCTTGTCCAGATTTCCTGCATTAACAGGTTGAGAGGTACATACAAATAAATTGCTTTGTAGAATTAGGCATATCCAAACCTCTCAACTGTCCCCAGTTTTGGCTCAAAATGTTGCTCTTCCCCTAATAATCCCGCTGCAAAATGGCAATTTTGGAAGAAAATGTGGAGGGTTTACAATTAAGAAATAAGTGTAATAATCAGCGTTATAGATTACTTTTATTTCAGAAATGCATGTAGATTCTTTTATTTTGTCAGCTGCTCAAGTTAGCAATACTAATATTAAAACAGTGTCCCTTCTTTGACAGGTTCCCAGCTGTATTGTGTGGTTATTTTATATTTTTGCATCACATTGTTGGTCCACTTTTCATAAAATTTTGTTTTTCTTTTGGCAAATTAATGGCAAATCATTAAAGACCGAAGTTAGAAAATAATGACAGACATTTGAGTTTCAGATTTCATACCCTTCAGAAAATTCATACTAATGCAAGACCTACTATTCTATTATCTTTCTAAGTTTATAAGAGCAATATTTAAAAAGTGTCCTTATTTTTGGGCCTTTGTCCTACTTCTATGTATGGCTTGGTCCGGATTTCTTGATCTGAGGTTGAGAGGTATGACAAATGTATTAAGGCCATCACAGTCAGCCAGAGACATTTCAAATTGTAACATACTTGTTGCACCCCACTCCCCCATGTAGTGACTCTGGATGTGTCCAAGCAAGGCAAGGAGCAGTTATGCAGTGTAAATGTGCAGAGTACCCCCCCCCATCCAAGATAGACACAAATACTACTTTTATTCAGTCCTTGACTTTGCAGAATGTTCTGGTTTCTGTCATATTTTTATACTGTTGATTTATGCTTATTATTACTCAGAAAGTGCCTGTTGCTCTGTGTTTAAGTAGCAATGCTTTAATGACCATCAGGTAAGCTTGTCGGAGATTGTAACATGCAAGTAAACTTTAATAAGCAAACTGTTAAAGAATTGCCAACATTGATAGCCTTTCTGTTGTTGCCATGCAGAGAATACTTACATAACTAGATAATGTATAAGCCTTGGGTATTGAAATGCATATGACAGTATTTGTAATAAAGGACAGGATTACATTATTTTAAGAAGCTCATTGCATTTGTTGGAGACTTGTAGTCATCTTTGCAGGATTTACCTATAAACCAAACAGAATGCCAATCTATCATGTGTGGTCCATTACCTGTACAATAATCCTTTGAGCAATGTATCTTAAGCTTATTTCTTGTTTGCGTTTCATTTTTTACTTTGATCATGTTTTCCCCATGAAACAAGTAGATAGTTGTTGTCAGGCAGCAGGTCTTTTTTGGATAAGAAACATTTTTACAAGTGGGGGTATCAGAGACTGCTACTTTCAGCATGTTACTTGGTACTTTAATAAAGCTGAATATAAATTATAATTAGAATTGCAGTGCAAGGAGAAGTGGTTTGAGTTGAGTGCTGCTTGTTTTTCTTATACTTGATTTTGACTGGCATTCCAGTAATGTATTTAAAAAGTAATTTATTTTTTCATGCCTCACAACCTTTTTGTTTCCATCTAGATATTAAGTAAGCTGTCATGCAGCCAATGCATTGAAATATTTTGTTTCTTCTACACTTCATTTTGTCTTGATTGGACTCTCAAAATGACGGTTTGGCACCTAGGGCAGCGTATTTAATTAAAGTTCCATTTTTTGTGATTTTGAGCATAGCTCCTCCCCTTTCTAGTTGGCTGCACCCCTTCCCATTGGCCCCACCCATTCAGCTGTCTCCTGCAGCCCTCCTTTGATTTGAAGTCACCAGCCGCCACTGGCTCTGGCTGATAGTTTGTCTCATGTATAATTGTTTACATCGGCAATACACTTTCTAGAATTCTGAACTTTAAAACTGTGGCCAATAATTTCAAGCACTGTTGCCATCTACCTTTACTTATAAAAAATTTCTTGCACTGTTGCCTTATCCTTAGATGGTACAGTCCTTGCATCGAACTAACCCTTTATCTCATCCACCTGAATGAACAATCCTATATTCAGAGAGTTTCTGTAACAACCTTAAAAGCGGATTCGCTACTTTTAATGATGTTCCAATGTTTCCTCAGAATCCTACTCACGCCTTCTGTATGGGTGGTGTATCGTGTTGAGAAACAAGCATTTTTTTTTCCTTGATTACACAACTGTCAAATATGAATCAAATTTGTGGGTCACATCTAGGTTGCACAGCTACACTTTTAATGGCCCTAGTGGTTTCTAGCCTAGTCTGTGAACATATGAACCTATGGTGTGCTGTGATTATGCTCCAATAAAAGTTAAATAACATCCTGGTTCAGTTCTATCCTAGCATGAGACCCAACCTTACTGCTTAGAAGAGTGAATGACAATTTTTTTTTAACACCTTTATTAGAATATCACTTCAGAAACAGGCACACATACATTAACAGAAAAGAAAACAAACCATATTAACATTTTTCCATTTACATGCATTATACATTACATGTTCTCTTTATAACTACTGTCTTTCAGTCCAACATTATATAAATCACTCAGTTCCTGCCTTCCTTAAACATCTCTCCTCCTCCTGAACATTACTCTGCAAGTACGTTTTGCTGAATTTTCTAATTTTTGCTGATTTTGGTCATTTTTATTACCTGCACTTCTCAGGAAGCTTAACAAGTAAACTAGCTACTTATTTCACTGTATGTCTGCCTGTAAGTCATTTTCCAGTTGTGCACTTGCCTTGCTTTATTTAAAAAGTTTAAATTTTCAAATTTCTAATTTTTGCAAAGTTTTAATTGAGTTTACTGTTCTGGGCTACACGCTCAAGTGCATTAGCCTTTCTGTGCTTATTTATTGTATAACCACATTGTTTAGCCTGATTTAACCAAAAAAAATTCTATCTTGTTCTAATTCCTCACTTTTTCTAATTAGAATAGTCCAGTTTCCAGGCTTTGCTGGTTTCAGGACTTTAATTTCAGTGCTTAGAGCTATGCCTATGCCATTGCCCAGAATGATACCACAGTATAAGGACAAAATGATTGACTTCAATAAATGGCTATGCTTCTGTTGTCATTTAAAGAGGATCTGTCTGCCTGGGACGACATGATCGACAAACCATGATGCTTTGCAAGAGATGGTTTGCACCTGTCACCCCAGGGATTCAGGTTACTGGCTAAGGCTCTTGGCACCCCCTTTTTAGGCAAGGTACAAAGGACAAAACTACCACCATAACAGGTACAAGCAAGCAAAATCTGAAGGTAGTGCTACTAATTGCTAGAAGTCTAAACCTCAAGATGTACTATCTCGAGGCTATCCTAAAAATGGAGAATATCGATATCTGTGCAGTAACTGAGACCTGGTTCAAAGCTCCAGAGAGGACCCCTGCAATACCAGGCTACAACTCATACCACACTTTTCAACCACCAAAACAGGACCGAAACACTAAAGGTGGAGGAGTGTCCATATTCACCAAGGATATTCACACCTCCAGGCTGGTTGCCCAACACAATGCATCTGAAATTCTCCCGGTGAAACTAACACTAGGTAAGACTGCAATAAAATTGTAGCTTGCTACAGATCCCCCATCATGCCAAAGATTCTCACTACACCTTTTTAAACATACTGGAAAATATTAAGATACAACCAAACACCCTAATACTGGGTGAGTTCAACTACCCTGCCATTAACTGGGAAAACTACTCCTGTACCAACACCTTTGCTCAACAGTTCTTGTAATTCATAAATTCCAATGCCCTAGAGCAACTAATTCATAGTCCCACCAGGGGTACCAATATTCTAGACCTGGTCATTACCAACATGGGAGATTGATGCTGCACACCAGTGGTCACCCCCTAGTTGGTCAGATCAGACCATAAGCTAATCACCCTTGACATCCTTATCCCACCCCCACCCCCTTTAAGGAAACCTCCATAAAAAGCTTCTCCAAAGCCAACTTCATGCTTCTCAAGTCAGAAGTAACAAACTTCATGACACCCATGCAGATGGGAACTGGAAGTTCAACTACTGAATCCTTCACTAAGGTGCTGTACGAGCACATTCACTCGTGTATGAACTGAGCCATCCCAAATAGAACCAAGACACTGTCCTCTAAAAAAAGGAAGTCAATCTGGTGGTCCCTTGCCATAAACAAGCTATACAACAGAAGGAAGAAACTGCTGCAGAAAAGAGGAAGAACCCAGGATTCAAAAAACTCTCTCACCAGCCTCAATAGAAAGCTTAAATCCATCATAAAATCTTCCAAAGCTAATTACAAAAACAAAATTGCCAAAGATTCCAAAGACAACCACAAGGCATTCTGTAGCTATATCAAGAATCTAAATGGAAATACTCATATCTGCTCTGAGCTACAGCAGAATGGCACTAGATATACTGATCCCAAGGGTATTGCCAATATCCTGGCAGACATATTCAGGCCAACTTCACCCCACCCCCCCATCACCCCCTAAAGGGCCCATCTCAATACCGAAAGAATGCCAAATTCCGGTAATCATGGCCACTCAGGTAAAAACTGCACTCTCCAAAGCCAAGAATACAGCATCCATGGGACCAGACGACATCCCGGGCTGTGTACTGCATGAACTACAAAATGAACTGGCACCTCACCTATGTGTCATGTTTAATCATAGCCTCACCTCAGGCTTTGTGCCCACAGAGTGGTGCACAGCTACAGTCATCCCACTCTACAAGTGTGGATCCACTTTGGATCCCAGGAACCACTATCCGTTCAGTCTGACAAGCCTGATCTGCAAGGCCGTGGAACGTATTATCATGGAACTTACAAACAAAGACACTGGCAACCTTCAAACACTGAACCCCATCCAGTTTGGGTTCATGAAAGGTCGATCTTGCCTCATGAACCTAATCGACTTCTTCGAGTCAGTCTCCAGAGCTGTGGACGAGGGTAAGGTGGTTCACACAGCCTACTTGGACCTCACCAAGGCTTTTGACACTATCCTCCACTCTGGAATCATAGATAAACTTACTAAGCTGGGCATTAATCCCTACATCACTCAATGGGTTGCAAACTGGCTTACTGACAGAACACACACTGTAAAAGTAGCTGACTCCAAATCCAGCTCCAGACAAGTGACAAGTGGTGTACCACAGGGTTCTGTCCTGGGACCACTCTTGTTTGGCATCTACTTCTCTGAAGTACAGGCCAACTCTAAGAGACTCTGGCTTACAAAGTTCGCAGATAACTGTAATATGGGAACCATTATTGAATCCCCAAATGATATGAATACACTACAAAAGGGCCTTACCGAAACAGATGCCTGGTGCCAGAGCCATGGGTTCAAGCTAAATGCCAAAAAAATGTATAGTTGTCTCCTTTAGGAAAAAACATGTACCTGTGAACTACCACATAGGTGGCAGTACACTAAACACCGAAAGTGTGATAAATGACCTAGGGACTCAGGTGGACAGTGGTCTCACCTTTGATAACCACATAGCCACAACAGTTAGAAAATCCTTCTACATGGCACACATCATTACTAAGGGCTTTTCATCCAGAAAAAAGGTCATTGTCCCCCTGTACTCATCCCTCATTAGACCCATTATAGAATACAATGCCCCATTTGGTATGTACCTCACAAGACATCTGCAAAAACTAGAAAGGTGGCAGAAATACCTCACAAAAAGAATGACAGGTCTAAAGCAAATGCCTTATGTTGACCGTCTAAAGAAACTCCAGCTATACTCTGTCACATATCACCTGCTCAGAGGTGATCTCTGCCTAACATACAAGGCCATGTAAAACCCAGAGTTGTTGGACATGCTACAGTTAAAAAATCCCAATCCCTCCAAGCCACATGCTCCAGGGATCTTAACCTTGTCATCACGATGAATATAACATGCTGGAGGGATAGGTTCCTGACCCAGAGACTCCTCATACTCTGGAATAGGCTGCCCATACATGTCAGGCAGAGTGCCTCAATGGCCCTCTTCAAGAGGAACCTTGACGACTGGATGGGAGATAGGAAATTCACCCCGGGGATCACATCAGTAGCCCTGCTAGACAGGAAAAGTAAATGTCTGTGGGAAGCAAGAGCCAATGAATCGTTATGGATAGGCTTGTATAGCCCCTAGGGCTGATAGCCTAGTACATACCTATGAACCTATGAACCTATGTATTGTTCCCACAAATTTAATTTATTAATATACTTATCTGTTTTTATTAAAATTTACCAGTCGAAGGTGACTTGTTCTGCTTGCATTTTTTGGTGTAATTTTAGTTGTGTTATTAGGTTACTGAACTCGTTACACTCTTAAAAATCATGTTCTCATTTACCTATTGCTTCCCCAACACACCTTCAACATTTGGTTTGTACCTGAGGAAAAAGTCCAAACTTTTTTACTGTTTTTTTAATATGCATTTCCAACTTTTCTCTGACATGCACACACTCATGTTTGGCAGGCTGATATTATATTCAGTTGTTTCTTCTCATCTCCATTTGTACCTATGTGACATTTCTCAAAATTTTTGCTTTAATGAAAACTGGCAAACAAAAACACTAAATATATTTTCAGAACACTACTATCCCCCATTAACTTAGAACACACAGACAGCTATGTACATTTTTAAATAAATGAAATGTAACCCTTCAGATAGGGACAACAACCCCAAATAGGTAGCTGCACACAAAAGCATAACCTAATCTACAATTAAGGTTACCCATGCTAAAGTGCATGTTACAGCCTGCGTTCCCACTTACACCAATTGCTTTCTGTTATTTTCTTATCTCTATTTCCCTCCCAAATGTGAAAAATATCTTGTAAGCTTTCAGAAAACATTAACTTTTAGCTCTAAGAAAAAGTGCACCGGCTATCTTTAAATAAAATGATATTATGTGCTGTTCTATTAAATGTACTGAAGTATTAAGACTGCGGGGCTACTATATATTATTCACTTCTCATAATTTCAAACTTTATTTTTCACTGAACTGCTTGTCATTGTACCTTTAAATTTTGCATTTCTCTCAGCAAAGAATGCTCAGAAGTCTCAGTTTACATCAAAAATAAATATACCTCAAGGATAGTCAAACAAGACAATACACTTGAGCGTCTCCATGTTCAATTCACCATAGGCAAAATCCCATACCACTTCCTTGCAAGCTATAGGTCCCCCTCTATGACCCAGTAAACCTATAGCATGTATTTAAACTTATTGGAAACACTCAACATCTAACCTGATACCATATTCATGGGCAATATTAATTACACCATTAACTGGGAATCATATACGACACCAAACATCCAAGCACAGAGATTCCTGGATTTTGTAAACACAAACTCCATGGGCCAGATTGTCAATACACTGACCAGGGGTGCAAACTTACTGGATCTGGTTGTCACTAATATGGGAGAGTGCTACACACCTCCTAGTGTAATGTCTTCTCTGGTAAGGTCAGACCAAAAATGCTTTCCTTTGAAGAAAAATAAAACCTGGAATCCCAGCTAACTCTGTAATGTTCAGGAACTACTCTAAGGCTAACTCCCTGCTATTAACTGATAACCTGGTAAAATTTAAAACCCCTATAAAGTCTGAGGACACTGCTGCCTATGCAGAACTGTTCACAGAAACCCTATAGCTGCACAGAAGCAGCTGTGCCCACCAAGAAGTACAGAACTAACTCAAAAAAACAAGCCACCCTAGTAGAATCATAACATCAATAGGCCATATAACAAAAGGAAGAAAATCATGGCAAAAATCAGGAGGTGCGGCACCCAGCAAGACAAAAGCACTCTCATCAATCTAAACAATCAACTCAGAGTACAAATAAAGTCTACCAAAGCCAAATTTGAGGTAAATTTGGTTTACCAGGCCAAGGACAACCATACGTCATTCTTTAGCTATGAAATTCAAAAACCAAAGGCCAGCAGATCTACATGTTACACTGATGAAGGCTATCCAAGTGTTTTTTTCAGCCAAAACCAGTCTGATGGAGTTTCATTTATACATGCTTTAATAAAGCAGTTGGTATATCACTGTCTGCTGGCCTTTGGTTTTAGAATTTGGATTTTACTTTTTGGGGCAATGCAGTTGCTGTACTTGCAAGGGCTGTGTGTGTTTACATTCTTTAGCTATGTCCACAACCTCAAAGGCAATACACAGTTGTGTTTAGACCTCATGGATAGTGGAGCCACCTATACTGAGCCAGAAGATATAGCAAACCTACTGGCTGACAAATTCAGCTCCAACTTTATACCTCTCACCCCCTCAAGCTTTCCTCTGGAAATACCGTCACATATAACTCCCCCTACTATCACTAGGAAACAGATCCTTAAAGCTCTCACTAAGGCCAAGAACACTGGATCAATAGGCCCAGACAATATCCCAGGATGCCTTCTAAATAGCATGAAACATGACCTATCAGGCCCTCTAGAATTGCTACTTAGCTGTAGCCTCCAAAAAGGCTTCGTGCTTCAGAAATTAAGAACAAAAATACTCATTCCTCTGCACAATGGTGGGCCATCTACAGAGCCATCTACAGACTCTAGAAACTACAGATCCATAAGTCTCACTAGTCTCATATGCAAAGCCATGGAATGAATTATCATGGAAATGATCAATAATGACATGGGAAAGCTCCAGACACTAGACCCAACCCAATTTGCTTTTGTCAAGGGCAGGTCATGTCTAGTGGACGTCTTTGAGAAGGTCAATGGATAAGGGCAAAATAGTTCACACTGCCTAACTTGACCTGGCCAAGGCATTTGACAAAAAAAAAAAACACTCGAACACTGTTGACAAACTCAAGAGGTTAGATAAATCCTTATGTCACCCAGAGGACAGCCAGCTAGCTCACAGACAGAACCCAGGAAGTTAGAATTGGGGAGTCCGCCTCTACAGAGAGACCAGTCATAAACACAGTTCATCAGGAATTGTGCCTGGGACCACTCCTTTTTGGCATTTACCTCTCTGAAGTCAAGGCCAATGTCAGGGGTCTCAGGCTAACTAAATTTACAGATGATAGCAAATTAGGAGCGGTAAAGAATCCCCCACTGACAAAAATGTTCTCCAGGCAGAGCTGAAGCAGATTAATTACTGCTGTCAGAACTATGGATTAAAACTAAATGCCAAGAAATACATAATAGTATCCTTCGGGAGGTCATCCACCCCTGGTAACTATCATATTGACAACACACCCCTGACAACTGACCCAACAGTCAGGGGCTTGGGGTCACAAATAGACAGTAATATAGCATTTGAACATCACTTGTCTAGAGTTGTGAGGGAATCATCCATGCTGTGCAACTTATAAAGAAAAATGAAAAAATAACAACCATCACTGGATTCCAATACTTAATGACCAGGATCGATAAAACAGCAATGTATACAAGATAAGTGCTTTCGGGCTGTGCCCTTCTTCAGATAAAAGCTACATTCATAACATCTGTTCTTAAAAGAAAGGCAAACAATCATATTCTAGTATTGTACCTGCCATTTCTTAAGAGCGGGTTTTAAAGGGACCACATCGTTAAGCCCAGGATACCTGTGTGCTGTCAACTCCAATATCCATTTTGTTTCTTCTGACTCTGTATCATTTATCATATCACCCCTTCTAAATCCTTTTCTAACTATCCAGATGGCCATGAACATAAAAAAATGTCCCACATTGTTATAAATATGCCTAAATAAGGCATTGTGCTCATTCTGTGTCCTTATGGCGGACACATGATTCAAAATCCTAGTTTTAAATTTACAGTTAGTCTTGCCTACATAATAGCAGGTGCATCTCTGACATGTGGCAAAGTAAACCAAATTCATGGTGTTGCAATTGGCATTAGCCCCAAAGTGATAAACCCTTCCTGTAACCAGGTGTATAAAGCTGGAGTCCCTATTCAAACTGCCACATGCTTTACAAGCCCCACATGGTCTGGTCCCTCTACTGACCATTACCTGTTTGGAGCTTTCCATGCCCTAATTACCCAAGATATCCTTCAGGTTTCTATTTCTTCTAAACCCAAAATTGGGCTGATCACCTAAGACATTCCTTAACTTCTCATCTGTTAATAAAATCTTCCAGTTCTTCCTAACTATGTTGCAGACCCCATGGATGTTGTTACTATAGGTGAACATTAGTCCAGTCACACCATCATTACTATTGTTAGTGCGTGATACAGTACCACCTCTCCATTTTAACCAGGGTTGTAACCTAGTTTCCCTGTGTTGTCTCTGGCATTGAATGATGTCATTTATTTTCTTGCCATCATATCCACTTTTTTTAAAGTGCCCTGTCATGTTTACTAATGCATCTTCATAATTCTGGTCTTCAGTGCAAAATCTAGAGACTCTTCCCATTTGTCCTGTTACAATTTGTCAAACGTAAATCTAGGATGCATGCTATCCTGTGTGAAAATGTTGTTTTTTCAGCATTCCTAAGTGTGCTCTTAAACCCCATTTCATCTTGCATGACCCTCACATCCAAACAAATCTATAGTATCAACTGAAGACTTTACAGTAAACTTGAGAAAGCTAGTAGTGGACTCCAAATATGCTACAAAACTTGATAGATCACGTTCATCCCCTCCCCACAACAGAAACATGTCGTCTACAAAGCGCCTATATAGGCACACTTTTTCTCTCCAAGCATTTTTGGAGCCCAAAACGTACTCTCTCTCCCAGCAAGACATTACCATATTTGCATATGAATTTGCACAGGGGATGCCTATGGCTACCCCATGTACTTGCCCATATACATTTCCCATACATAAAAAACATTGTATTCCAATACTATTGTTAATAATCTCTTTATTAATTCCAACATAATCCCTTCCATTAGATGTAATTCTCTCAACAGGCTAATAACAGCCTGCACCCCATACTCCTTACTAATCACTGTAAATAAACTATTAACATTTAAAGTCACCATGATATACTTCTTTTTAGTGACAGCGACCTCAAAATCCTTCAATGTGGTTAAAAAATGTCCTGTGTCCTTGAGTACTTCATCCACATGTAACAGACAAGGTCTCAAGGTACACTCAAGCCATTTGCAGTGGCAACATAATTTCAAAGCCGGGTTTTCTACCCATAAAAAATCCAGGAGTTCTTTATCCATTAGACCCTCATTCTCCATCTGCTTCAGCTGACATCTAACCTCTCTAATGAGACCATGCATACTAACAGGAGACATTTGAACAAATGTAGCTTCATCTGTTACAAGTCCTAATAATCTACCATAATAATCTTCTCTACTTAACACTACTACTGCCCCCCTTGTCAGCTTGTTTAATTATAATCTGTGTATTGTTTTTCAAATCATGCATGGCCTTACGCTGTGACTTAGTCAAATTGTGAAATTTCCTATTATTACCTTCCTGTAAATAAATCTGAATTTCTGGTCCACATACCTTGATGAAGATTTGCATATTTGCATTGAAAACTGGAACAAACACATTCGGTTGTCTTAATCTATGGACCCTTGACTGGTTGCCACTTCCGAACATCTCTTTAAACATATCATTCCTTCCAAACATTAAAATGTCCAAAATCACATCGCTAAAAAAACTTTCTTGACTGGGGATAAAAGCTAACCCCTTATTTAATACAAACTTTTCATCATCTGTAAGAACATACCGAGACAAATTAAAACAAATTAAAACAATATTGTGCTCAGTCAATGCAATAACCTCCTTTTCTTCATCTCCCTGTTGCTGCTGTGCGAGCGTTTCTACTCGCCTTTCATTTTGACCGGGGCTGGTAACTGAGCAAAAAAATGCCCATCACTCATACTGCTACATGGGAGCTTGGGTCTACCCCCTAAGTCAGTAACCACATTGCTAGCATTACCATTAAAAGTCAAACCAGATAATGCTGATTCTGTCACAGTCACTAAACTTGTACTTTCTTGTGGCAGTTGTGACTCAGTACTCTGTTGCAAATGTGCTTCATTGCTTCTGGACTGATCGTTCTCCTCCTGTGCCTCATTCACCCCATGTGTCATTGTTCTCCTCGTCGATAGGCCCTCTGTGGACGTCCAATGCCCTCTCTTTTTGGTCACTTCATTAGGAACATTGTTCCACCCAAATCTCCATTGTGGAACGTTTTCCCACTATTCAATGTTGTTTGTATAACTCGTGGGTTACTATGAGCATTGTCCCTGGGCCAGACAAAAATCTGGCCATTCATAAAATCAGAATGATCATGCTGCAGCTTCTTAGCTTTAACCTGCTGCAGCTTTAGGTCAGTGGTAGAGAAGGCATAATATGCTGCTTCTAAGCGGGTAGTGTACCTTGTTGCAGTAAACTCAATCTCAAGTCTCCGCTGCAACAGTTCGATTTCATGACCCAGTTGCCTATCTTCTGGAGCAAAATATTCCAATAGGAGATGCATACAAGAAAAAAAAGTATTGATGTTTACTTGTTGCCATTTTTCAAGGAGTTCAGGATAATGCTCTCCCTGTGTCAGCATACAAAAGACCCTCATACCTCTGGGTATGACACCAAATTGTAAGCAGGCCTCAAAATGATTACGTTGCCACTGCAAATGGCTTGAGTGTACCTTGAGACCTTGTCTGTTACATGTGGATGAAGTACTCAAGGACACAAGACATTTTTTAACCACATTGAAGGATTTTGAGGTCGCTGTCACTAAAAAGAAGTATATCATGGTGACTTTAAATGCTAATAGTTTATTTACAGTGATTAGTAAGGAGTATGGGGTGCAGGCTGTTATTAGCCTGTTGAGAGAATTACATCTAATGGAAGGGATTAAGTTGGAATTAATAAAGAGATTATTAACAATAGTATTGGAATACAATGTTTTTTATGTATGGGAAATGTATATGGGCAAGTACAGGGGGTAGCCATAGGCACCCCTAGTGCAAATTCAATGCAAATATGGTAATGTCTTGCTGGGAGAGAGAGTACGTTTTGGGCACCAAAAATACTTGGAGAGAAAAAGTGTGCCTATATGGGCGCTTTGTAGATGACATGTTTCTGCTGTGGGGAGGGGATGAACGTGATCTATCAAGTTTTGTAGCATATTAAGAGTCCACTACTAGGTTCTCAAGTTTACTATAAAATCTTCAGTTGATACTATGACTTTTTGGATGTGAGGCTCATGCAAGATTTAATGGGGTTTAAGAGCCCACTTTACAAGAAGGAATGCTGGAAGAACAGCATTTTGACACAGGATAGCATGCATCCTAGATTTACGTTTGACAACATTTTAACAGGACAAATGGGAAGTCTCTAGGTTATGCACTGAAGACCAGAATTATGAAGATGAGTTAGTAAAGATGACAGGGCACTTTAAAAAAAAGGGGCTATGATGGCAAGAAAATAAATGACATCATTTAACGCCAGAGACAACACATGGAAACTAGGTTACAACCCTGGTTAAAATGGAGAGGTGGTACTGTATCATGCATTAACAATAGTAATGATGGTGTAACTAGACTAATGTTCACCTATAGTAACAACATCCATGGGGTCTGCAACATAGTTAGGAAGAACTGAAAGATTTTATTAACAGATGAGAAGTTAAGCAATGTCTTAGGTGATCAGCCCAGTTTTGGGTTTAGTAGAAATAGAAACCTGATGGATATCTTGGGCAATGAGGGCATGGAAAGCTCCAAACAGGTAATGGTCAGAAGAGGGACCAGACCATATGGGGCTTGTAAAGCATGTGGCAGTTTGAATAGGGACTCCAGCTTTTTACACCTGGTTACAGGAAGGGTTTATCACTTTGGGGCTAATGCCAATTGCAACACCATGAATTTGGTTTACCTTGTCACGTGTCAGAGATGCACCTGCTATTATGTAGGCAAGACTAACTGTAAATTTAAAACTAGGATTTTGAATCATTTGTCCACCATAAGGACACAGAATGAGGGCAATGCCTTATTTTGGCATATTTCTAACAATGCAGGACATTATTTTATGTTCATGGCCATCTGGATAGTTAGAAAAGGGCTTAGAGAGTGATATGATAAATGATACAGAGTTAGAAGAAGCAAAATGGATATTGGAGTTGACACCACATAGGCATCCTGGGCTTAATGTGGTCCCTTTAAAGCTTGCTCTTAAGAAACGGCAGGTACAATACTAGAATATGATTGGTTGCCATTTCTTTTAAGAACAGATGTTATGAATGTAGCTTTTATCTGAAGAAGGGCACAACCTGAAAGTGCTTATCTTGTATACGTTGCTGTTTTATCGATCCTGGTCATTAAATATTGGAATCCAGTGGTGGTTGCTGCTATTTTTTCATTTCTGGATATTCTTTGCTGTTTAGTAGTTGAACCTTTGGTGAGATATTTTTATCTGTGTGTTTGAACTTATAAACAAAGGTATGGCATCTAGGTCCAAGAAGGTCATTGTTTCACTGTATTAAGCATTCATCAGACATATCATTAAATACAATTCCCAGGCACATCCAACAACTGGAATGTCCACAGAGGTTTCTCACTAAAAGAATACAGAGCATAAGTAACATGCCTGTGCAGACTGCCTCTACTCCCTATCTCTGTATTCTGTTTCCTACAGGCTGTTGAGAGGACATCAGTGCATACAAGACATTATCAGACCTCAACATGATACAGCTCCTGCATATCCTCAAAACAAACAGCACCAGAATTACCAGTTCTAACAATTTAAACCTTGCCTGTGATAGAAACAGGACCTGCTGGACAGACAGGTATGTATACCAGAGACTATCCCTTCTGTAGAATCCATTGTGAAGCAGAGTTCCTTCCTAATCCAAGTGTAACTAGGACAATTGGATGGAGAACAGGAAACTCATCCCTGATTTGGCATCTATGTCTCTAATGGACACAGGCAACCTGTAAATAGCTCATTTTCTAGGGCCCTGTTTGTAAATGTTTCAACTCCCAAGTCCCTGCTTACACTTATCAAGGGTACCAGAACTTGTCAGATAATTGTGATGCATGGCTAAGCCTCTAGTGGGCATTACCTTAGTACACAGTTATGAACTTATAATACATTATACATTTAATTGCTTCTACCTGCAGGCCACTTGATTCCATGTAAACACAGTCAGCAATGAAAAAAAGTTGGCAACTTGCATGCATGAAGGAATCTTTTTACATTTTACTCAGAAAAGAATGTCTAGAATGTCCCTGTCTGCCTTCAACTGCAGACATGTTGTCTGTCACCGAGGCCATTTGCTAATGGAAAAAGAAAAACAAGTTAATATCTCTGCAGATGCAAGACAATAAGCAGTTTTTGTGGCTTTTATTGTTTTGTCTTATTTTTCAAGCCTATTTGTTTGAAAAAAAATTGTTTATAGCTTAAGCCAAGGGCATTAATCTATACATCCTCCATAGTAAAAAGGGAAAGTATCATCTTAGTTCTACATGTAATATAATCAGTACACTTTTCCATCCCACCCCCACCCCAGCAGCCCTGACCATAGCATTATATTGACTTAAACTTGCGACTATTCAGACTTTCTTGTCTTCCTATAATGCAAAAAATCTCTATATCTTACAACTAAAAATGACTTGTTTACTTTAATATCTTTAACTCATACAACAGTCACAGAGGACTTCCCTCATGCATTTAAAATACCACTGATTGCACACTACACCAACTGCTTTACAATATATAACATACAGTTTATATCATGAAATGTTTTATACAAATACTAGTGTTATTCTAAACTTTAAAGACAAAGTGGGGAATATGCTTTAAAGTCCAGCCACAAGTTTAACAAAGTAAACAAAAGTCCAGCCTTCTCTCAGACTCTTTTATTTGCTAAACCATATTTCAAAAATGTGATTTATGCTTTATAATCTCACATTTATTCATTAATTTCAGTATTGTTGGTCTTCTTCCTAATTATCTCCATCTCCCAACAATAGCCTCTGGTTCAAGTCAGTTTCTGTACCTTTTGGAGCATTTGAAAAGGTCTCTATATGAGCTTTATTGTCAGAATAATTAGAAGCAGAATTATCTTCTGCTTGCTAGCTGGTGTTTTGTCACATAAATTTTTTATTTCCTCCTTAGCCTGCTCAGCATCAAAAACTGTATTTGATCCTCCAGGAAAAAATAGTCTGCAGACAGCTGGATACAACAGCTTGAATCTCACTCCTGCCTCTTGACATTCCCTGACTTCTGGCACATGTGTGTTTTTTCTCTTATGGTGTACAATGAATAATCATTTTCCACAAATGCTCTTCTGTCTCCAATTTTTAATGCCTTCCCTTCTCCCACAGTCTTGTCAAGATCAACTCTTTATGTTGGTATGAAGCATCTTTTCTAATATAGGTTTTGTCTGCTTTCACATGGCCAGGTGTGAAGCATACACTTGATGTGCCCTTTCAGTTAACAAATCCTGCTGTGGAACACCAGTCTAGATACTTATTTGTGCTTTCATAAAATGAATACAGACTGTTCCTTCCAGTTTCTCTGGTACAGAAGAAAATCCATGGTTTTCCCTGCACAATCTTATCTTCTAACTCTATTTTTTTTCTTTTTGAGAAGTATCATACTCATCCAGCTCTTTCTTCATTTCAACCTCTCATTTTTTTTACAGTTTATCGGTTCATCTGAATAAATAGTTAAAGCTTCTTCTATTTTTCCAGCCTTTTGTAATTTGAGTTGATATATTCCATCAGTGTTTTATTTATTTTAATTACCTCTGAGTAAATCTGATTTATTTTTTTCCTCTAGATTCCTGGAAGCCATCTCTTTAAACAGAGCTGACGCTTGGACTGCTTTTTGCTGAACAACTGCAGGATCCTTCCCAGCTAGTGTCTTCTGTTTACCTTTTCTAGTTGACCCTCTTTCAGGATCAGCAAATTTTGTAATTGCTGTCATCCAGGCAGTGAATTTATTAGTCAGTAAACAAAAGTTATGTTTCACCATAATGATGTATCTGTGTTGTCTGTTTTCATCCTTCCTCAATTGATGGGTTTTGGATCTGGCTTCAGCCACTTTTGTTAGACTTTACCTCCATAGCTCATGCTCCTCTCCTTACTCATACTCCTCTCCTTTGCCTGGAATTACCTCAAATCACATTTGTCCTCTAGTCAACTTACTATCTTGCACCAAAAAAGGTACCCAGTAAAAAATATACTGCAAAATAAATCATACTACAGTTAGAAATGGAAAAGAGGAAGACTGGAGCTCAGTTGGCAAGACAGGTGGAAATTACTCCCCAGGATAAACTAGGAGCCTAAATGAAAAAAGCTTCCAAAGTAGAAAGGGGGCTGGACTGCAGAAGGTTTAGGCAGGATGAAAACAGACAACACAGATGCATTGTTATGGTGAGTACAAAACTTTTGTATCTGATGTTGTCTTTTTTGTTCATTCCTCAACTGATTGGACTTGCTAGAGGAAACTTGGGTGGTCTACAAGGAAGGATATTGCAGACACAGTGGAGCCAAATGCTCCTCTATATCTCGATAAGATGTCCAATTTGTAATAAGCAATAATGTTATGAGCATTGGACCAAATGGTAGCTGCACAAATGTCATCTATGAAAGCTCTGGACTAGAAGGCAGACAAAGTGGCCACAAACCCCGTGGACTTATAAACAATAGGAATGCAATCAATGAGCTATCTGGTTAAACTTACTTTAGATACAACTTATCCATAGAAAAGGAAACAAACAATTGATCTGATTTTCTGTAATCTTTGATTCTATGGAGATAGCATCTAAGCTGCCTATGTACATCCAAAATGTGTAGCATGTATTCTCCTTTTTTGGAAAATTTTAGAAAGAAAATAGGTAGGGTGATGAACTGATTGACAGCTGCCTCTGATGTCACCTCAGGCAAAAAAGAAGGATTAATCCAAAGAGACACCCTATCCTTATGAAAAACAAAATATGGGGGTCGAAAAGACAGCGCCTGGAGTTCTGATACTCATCTGGCCAATGTAATTGCAACCAGAAAAATAGTTTTCCATGACAAGAATTTTACGTCCACCTTGGCAGAGGGCTCAAAAGGAGGCTGGGTCAAAGCCTGAAGAAGCACTGTTAAATTCCAGAGGAGTGGGGTCCTGAAAAGGTGGCTGAAGTAAAAATGTACCTTTGAGAAAGGCCTTACATAATTTCAAGGAATGTGAAAATTAGAGATGACAGCAAGTTGGACCTTAATTGTGGAATAACTAACTTTACTGTTGAAAATGGGAGCAGGGAAGTCGAGAATAGTTAGAACAACTTCCTTTGAAGAGCTGAAATGGAAAATCTTTTCCAATTGCTCTTATAAATCTTCCTAGTAGTATCTTTCTGCAACGATGTAAGGATATAATAAACTGGGGAAGAAAGCCTGGACTGCTTAGCCATCACTGGAAGTGGAAAAACTATGCAGTCAACTTGAGGGTTCAAATATCCAGGTAGGGTATTCCAGATGGATGAGATAGAATGCCATGAAAAGGACTCAATATCCTGGGATGGTGAACTAGATGAAGCCACAGAAAGGGAAACCACACTTCTCAAAGCCAGAAAGGAGCAATGGGCATTACTTTGCTCTTCCATTGACATGCTTTCTGCAGAAACTTGGGAATGATAGGCACAGGAGGGGGCATAAAGCAGATGGGGGGCAATCGTGAATCAGAGAGTCTCTCGGTAACTCCCCCTCTGGGATAATCAGAGCAAAGTGCCTGCTGCACTTGGAATTGGGGGGAGAAATGAAGAGGTCACAGCACAGTTGGCCCCATTGGTGAAGTATGATTTCCGCCACAAACAGATTGACAGGCAACTTGTGAAGGTGTAAGATAAACCTGTTCAGTTTGTCTTTCAGCATGTTGGACTTCCCCAGAATATTCATTGCCAGTAGAAAGGGACTGGAAGAGATCATCAATTGTCATCACTCTCATTGGTTCTCGACATAAAAAGTAAGATCAGGATCCCCCATTCATTGATGTACCAGACCACTGACATATTAATAGCATAACTCTCAATTTGTTAGACAAGAAATCTGGACAAGGCCATAAATAATGGGGGGGCGGGTGCAAAGGCCCGAAAATAGGAACGATTTTTAAATACTGCTCTTACAAACTTAAAAAGTTGAAAGAATAGCAGAAAACATGTTTTAACAGCAAAACAATAAAAAACAACAGAATCAGAATGTACTGGTTCAGAAGGCTTTACTTGTTTTTAAACCATACTACTGTTACTTCGGCCTTTCACCTTCAAAGGATACAATACCGTAAAAGCAGCCACTTTTTATACAGCTGGAACCCCCATTAATTACATACAATTAAACTCTCCAGTTATAATTTAAGTGCCACACTTCAAAACACCTTCACCTATACAAATGTGAACAATTTCTATACATAAAAACATACAAATAAAATTGCATTTCATAGTCTCTTAACATATATATTTTTATATATAAATAGATATTTATTTCTTAATACAATTTTTATATATATAAAACAGTTTTACCAACAAATTAATTTACCAAATTAACCTCAAGGTTGAGGCCTCTAGGATATAAGGTTTTATAATTCAAAATAAATTTACTTTCCAGCTCATTTAACTTTTTAACATCAGCCCTCTGTACAAAATAGGCTGTGCTAGCACACTAAAAAAAGAAAAAAAACTCACTTCCTTCATGTGCATTAACAAAATGTTCAGCGACTGGACTTTTTAAATTTTTATTGCGGATGTCCCCTAAATGTTCCATAATTCTCACTTTAACAGCTCTCTTAGTTTGCCCAATATACCATTTGGTACTACTAGACTGTGGTGGTGGTGCTGCGGTAGCGTTGTCGCCTCACAGTTAAACATTGCCCGTTCGATTCTCAGTTACAGAGTCTTGTGTGTAGCGACATGCGTGAATGGGCATTCCTTCATTGAAGGTTGTGCGTTAGGCCCGGCAAGCCAGTACGTAAAAATCTTCTGCCAATCATTAGCGGACCCGAGTTCTGCTGTGGCGACCCCTAACCGGGAAAAGCCGAAAGACGCAAAACAAACCATTTGGTACTACTGCATCCACATCCCACAATGTACACCACCCCACATTAGCTACAACCAAACCTACCCTTATATACAAATTTCTTACCAATAATGTAGGTGCCTGAAATGTTCCTAATACGATTGCACATTTTACAATGACCACAAGTAAACACACCAACATACTCCTGTGGAAATTGGTAAGGGCCATGTTCAACAGTTCTTTTTAAGTTTGCATATCTTCCATAGGAAAATTTTACAAACGTAGGAAACAAATGCCCCACTACTTCATCTTTACACACACTATACCACAAATCCAAAATTGCCTTCATTTCAATTTCAATTCATTCAATTTCAGAAATAACCCCACTGGCATTACCCTTATTCAAAACAACACCTTTAGCCATACCTTTACCTTCCATCACTTCCATAAGGGCCTGATTTAAATCTACTATCCTATAACCTCTCTCTAGTAATCTTTATTTTGTTTCCAACAGAAACTTTGCCCTACAACTTCTTTCTGAAGTATTACGAGCAATCGGTTAAATTCACTAAGGGGGAGTGACCTCATTAAATGGGGGGATGCATACTATCCACATGTAAAAAATATTAATTGCAGTAGATTTCCTAAATGGTTTAAATTGAACTTTACTCATAGAATCTAAATAATACTACACATCCAAAAACTGAATAGAAGATCCACCTTTCAGCAAAGAAATTTTTAAACCATGACCATTCATATTCAGCATGTTGGACTTCCCTGGAATATTCATTGCCAGTAGAAAGGAACTTGAAGAGATCATCAATTGTCACACTCTTGTTCGTTCTCAACATAAGAGGTAAGATCAGGCTACCCTGTTCGTTGATGTACCAGACCACTGACATATTAATAGCAAATCTCTCAACCTGTTAGACAAGAAATCTAGACAAGGCCATAAATAATGGGGGGGGGCAAAGGCCCAAAAATAGGAGAAATTTTTAAATATTGCCTTACAAACTTAGAAAGTTGAAAGAATAACAGGTTTTACATTAGCATGAATTTTCTATAGGATATGAACTCTAAATTTCAGATTTCTGTCATTACTTTCTGAGTTCAGTCCTCAATGATTTGCCAGTGATTTGTCAGAAAACTACAATTTTTGGAGAAACAGACCAGAAATATGGGGCAAAAATCTGGACAGTCTGTGAAAATCTGGACAGCTGATAGGTATTATTAATAGTAACCACCCCTAGAGGGAGAACATCTTGAAAAGCCTGCAATGCTAATAGGACTTCTCTCATTTCTAGGACATTGATGTGAAGTTTGACCTCCAGCTAAGACCACATGCCTTGTACCATCCTTCCCAAGTAATGCCCCCTCACCATAACTGGGAAGCATCCATAGTCACAGTGGCCTTGGCTGCAGGAGGGATAAAAGGGTGGCCATGAAAAAGTTCTTGTGCGTGAATCCACCGGGCTATGTGTTTTCTGCAAATATTTGTCATTCAAATAAGTGGGGGTCAAAGGGTGACATCCTTTTGACCATTCTGCTGCAAGTGTCCACTGCAGTACCCTGATATAAAATCTTGCTAGAGGGGAAAAAAAACTATGGATGCTGACATAGAACTGAGAAACACTAATACTAGCCTGGCTGGATGGGAAGGAAGAGAGAGAGAGAGAGAGAGAGAGAGAGAGAGAGAACATGTGATGCTTCACCTTGCTTAACCTTGTCTGTGGCAAGCTTGTGATCTGTGTCACCATATCCAGATGAGCACTAATGAATTCCAGGACTTGAGTAGGGGAGAGATGAGACTTGGCATATTTCACTGTAATGCCCAAATGAAGACATAGATAGATTAAATAATCCCTTGCCTAGATAGTAGAGGCTTGGTGGGTGCTGTGAGGAGCCAGTTGCCAAGGTAAGGAAACTCCTGGAATCCTACCAGTCTCAAGTAAGCTGTGACCACTACCACACATGTACTGAACACCCTGGGGGCTGTGGTGAAATCAAAGGGCAAGGCCCTCAGCTGGTAGTGACTGGTTTCCAACCAAAAGCTTACGTATCTCCTGGAATGCCTGTCTATTTTGATATGATAGTACGCATCCTGGAGATGGAGCACATCCAATCATCCTCATGCAACAGTGGCAGAATGGACTGAACCATGACCAATCGGAACTTCAAGTATTTCACATTGATTCAGATTGCTGAAATCCAAAACTGGTCTTAGGTCCCCAGTTTTCTTTGGCATTAAAAAGAACCTTGAGTAAGTTTCAGATCCTTGTTGGTCTTCCTTTACCTTAGGGCCAAACAAAGAGGATCCATTAAAGGGAGCATGGATGAATGAAGTCTTATAGGGCTCTGCAAAGTCATAAAGGGACATCCAGGCATGCCTTCTTACAGCAATTCCTAAATCTGCTGCTCTCAAAGCTCTCTCTGAGGTGTGAGAAATCAGCCTCATGGAGATATTCGATAGGGACTGAAGGCTAGCCAATTGCAAAGAAACTATCTTCTTGTCCTCCATAGACATGAACCCTGAGAAGGTATTGGAAAACTCCTTGATTAGTTCCCCTCTGAAATCTCATAATGTTTGCCAAGCAAGTAAGGTGCATAAAACAGTTGTGCGAACAGTGCTACTGTATGGTATGGACATTTGGGCAGTAAAGGCAGAGCAGTTGAAGACACTGGAGGTAATGGAAATGAAGTGCCTGAGACAGGTGGAAGGGTGCACACTGTGGGACAGAGAAAGTAGCTCCAATTACAGAAAAAGACAAAGAGAACAGATTACAGTGGATGGGACACATGTGCAGAAATACAGAAGACAATCTGGTAAAGAAGATTTTGGACAGACAGGAATAAGGCAAGAGAAAACAAGGCCATCTAGCAAACAGGTGGATGGATTGTTTGAGAGAAGACTCAGGCATTAGTGTCAAAGGACGCAAGAGAATGGCATTGATCAGAGAGAGATGGTGACAGTTGACACGGCATCCCAACCCCAGGTACAAAATGGGAAAAAGGGGGTTGATGATGACTGATGATGATGCATGCCAATTATTTCACAGACCTGAGGATAAAGGTCACTGATGAGTAAACATGCTTCACAAACCTTTCCAGTGCCCTGGACTCTCTTTTTGGGGGATGTACAGTGAAACTCTACTCAGTAAGTTGTTTCTTGGTGGCCACTGCTGCCACCATAGCATCTGCTGGGGGACCCTTGCTCCAATGGGCTCTAACATTTAGTACAATGATGTACTTTTCTGACCTCTTGGAGATAGGCTCCATGATGTCTGGATCCTTCCAAGCCAGATGAGAAATGAGGTCCAGCACTCATCTGCTGGGGGGACTATGCAGGATATAGCTGAGACGGCTCCAAAAACCTTGAGAAACACAGACTCCTGGGGGTGAGGTGTCATAAGACCAACCATCTTTCTGTCTCAAAAATTTGAGGATTTCACCGAAGCAGACATCCTCAAGGAGTGATCTGGGGGACACCTTCCATTCATCAAAGTCCGTGTCTTCCATCAAGGACTCCTGTGGGGAATTTAAGTGCCTCCTTTTGCACTTACGCATCCGAGGGGGCTCGCCAGGGAGGACTCAGAGCTGTGAGCAGAGTTCTGGATGAGGACTCTCTCTAGGCTCGAATGTGCTGGCTGTCTCAATGAGACAGGATGAAAAGACTCAGGATCCGATATAGACAGTTGTGGAGGGGGTGGACCGAGGGTGGCAAAAATGTCTTGTTCATGGAGGTGGAAAATGCGCTCTCCAATACCACAAATGTAGAAGACATTGGGGAACTAAGAACTGACCTGGTAGGAGCTGAAGTCACCTGCCCAGGATGACTATGAGTATCTCTAAGATCCTGTCTGCCTCAACCCAGAGGTCAGAGCTGAGCTGTTCAGCGCCAAGGCTTCTCGGGGAAGGGACAGGTTAGAGAACATCGGAGTCGAGCCAAGACACCCAGATCTGGCACCTATGCTATGGCTCTGAGATCCCACAGGTTCCAATAAAGCTGAAGCTGTCTGGATCTGGTTCAGAGAAGGTGTCAGAGTCAACAAAGACCAAGGTGTAGGATATGACACAGACAAACTTGGGATTCTTGGATCCGAAGACTTTGAAGCCAGAGGGCAGATTAGAGTAGGAGTCTAAAATTTGGGTTGGACTGGTGGTAGGGTCACAGATCTGATGGGAGCTGGAGCCAAAATGAATCCCACCTGAAACTGGATTCTGAGAAACTTTCTCATCATGCTGTCCACATCTGCTTCTGCTAGGCTCCTAGTTGAACTGAAGGTTGAAGATGTCGAGGGTGGTCTGAACATACTTTAAAGCATTTGCTGCAAAAATGATGAGTAAAGCCTTAAAAAATAGGTTCCAGGAAGAATCTGGGTGACCACACAAGGAGACTTTAACTTTGCTCGAGTTGGATCTGAAGAAACAGTTGGATCTGAGGGTCTCAATTTAGATGAGGTTGGTTCCAACAGAGCAGTCAAACCCAATGATTTTGCTCTCTTCTCACGTGGTGCTGAGCCAAAAGCAGAAAGAGGAGAGTGACTGGAGGAATGCTTCCTTAACTCCTTAGCCTTATCAGTGGTGTCCCTCCCCCTTCGAAGACTCCGAAGATTTTTTTGAGGAGGTGGGAACTCCAGTAGATGACGGAGGGGAGGTGGAGGAAAGCAAACCTTTCAAAACTAATTTGTTCCCGCACTTGACAATGATTAAACCCTGCACAAACCTCACAACTGGTGTTAAGAGCAAGTGTCCAAGTTTGGAATCTTGTGCCAACCAGGATATGCACTTTTTAAACCCAGTTGTTTTTTTCCAGACATCTCAAAAAGAGAACAAACAAGATACAACTACAATAGGTACAGTAAAAGAAGAAGGACAGTCAACAATGGTAACATTCATTTTAGCTGCAATGCTCAGTAAATGCCAATAATGGTTAAGGAAGAAATACCAACTCTAAGGTAGCAAGGAAAACGCAGAAGTGCGCAAGTCCCAGGCAGACCAACAACCTATAATGCAAAAAGGTACATTTAGATATATATATATATATATATATATATATATATATATATATAACTCAGAAAGGTAGGGGAGGAAGAAAGATATAAAGAAATATAAAGAAATCCACTAGAAAAAAACACAAATAAGTTTTACTAATTTCATATTAAATCCTACTTGAGCTACAGGCAACCATGTCCAAATGTTGAAGCAACAAATGAGATCAGAGGTAATTCCAGGTAAAGGAGAGGATTATGGGTAAAGGAAGGACCTCAAGCTATGGAGCCAAAGTCTAACAAAAGTGTCTGAAGTGGGATCTGAGGTCAGATCCTAAACCCATCAGTTGAGGAATGGATGAAAAAGACAACATCAGATCTGAATTGTATCCAAATAACAGTATCCATGGCACTCCTTTTCCTCATTTTCTATTGCCATATTTTGAGAGCTGAAATTAAGCTGTTGATCACTGCAGCCATCTTGGAAGTCCAGTGCTTAACAATTGTTAAGCACCCGCTACACATTGTTAAGATTGTGCTTGAGACTAAAACCTGACACTGTCATTCAGAAAATGAATCAGCTTTATTTCAACTCTGTTTCTGCCTGCTGTCTATTACACTACATCCACAGTTTTGAAACAAATTACTTCCTTTAGACAGGTAATGTGGAAGGATGTAAACCGCTTCCCCACTGCTTTACTGGCTTTCAAAGCTGGCACAGTGCAAGTTTTTTTTTTTATTTATTTTGCATTTCTGTAACTAGAAGTACATGAAGCAGTTACATTTCCATGCACTATAAAGAATTATGATCAGATCTCTGATAATGTATTCATATGTGTTCTTCACATGAATACCAACATTCACCGCTTGAGCTTCACTCTTGCTTCACTCTTGAGGTACATTTCTTGGCATCCATGTCTCTAAAACATAATAGACACATTATGATTGGAGACCTGATCCTAATCTGCTACACAAAGTAGTACATTCTCCAAGCTATGCATGATAATAGTTACTGCTGATGGATGATACTGGCTTCCTAAAATATTACTTTATCTAATGTAATAGTAATGGAGATTGAGCAGTTCACGTTAGGTAATATGTTTTAGCACTAACCCATTATCTTTGCAGCAGCAACATTTAAAAACGGAAGATGGAGGACATTTTAATTTAAATCAATATATTTATTTATGTTAACTTGGTTGTTTCTACTAGACAGAGGCCATTTACAGACAGGACCTGGAGTGAAAAGTTCTAAAAATAATAGTATGGCTAAAAACAACAAAGGAAATGAAAGAATGTAATTAAGAAACTTTAAACATTGCAAATTAGGAAGTATAGTTGTATAAATAAATTTATCATAACAGTAGATATTGGAATAATCATTGCTGCAGTAGCCTTACCTACATGGGTTATATCCCACCCAAGTTAAGAGACATAAATAAGATGATCATCTAATATTACATAGCTCTGCACAAAGTATGGTAGGATGGTAAGTAATAATTTAATACAAACAGCAGGAGCAATATAAGATAAAAACTGTTTTGTCAGCTGGCTTATTTGCAATAATGTTTGGTCCCTTCTTGAATTTTTCCCCAAGGTGAATTTCTATGCAATAAATCTAGGCTGCATTGTCCAGACCATTCCAGAAACTTAATGTCTTGTTTTGTTCTCTGTACAGTACTATATGTGGCCCTTGGGTTGCAGATCTTAGTAAGACATGAAAGCCGACTTACATTTCCTTCCAATTTGTCTGCAGTACCATTTTAACAGACATTAAAGAGGATCAATGATTCTGGTTAAACTTGGGTACCTGCTTGCCCACATTTCCTTATCCTTCAGGCAGTTCTCTTCAGAACATGCTAATATAATTTTAACTACATTTACTCCACATTTTTTGTTACATTCCTGGCTTGCCAGTAATATTTACATTAGAAATTGGTGTATGATATAATATATGTACAGTGTATGTATTACTATGGTTCCCCTTCATATGACTAAATTAACATAAGCCTGAAACCCATAAGCCTGAAAACAAAAGCTTGAAAAGTCAAAAGCCTGAAACTCAAAAGCCTGAAAACACAAAAATACATATACTGACTTTAAACAACAGAAACCATATTAATTTCTACTAAGTATTAGTAGGGGGCAAGCCACTAAGTGCAATCTCGGAGTTGGTATATTTAAGTAGCAGGGGGTGTGGGGGGCACAGCTTATACTTAGTGTCAGTCTTTTGTAGTTTCAGTGATATGAAGGGGAACCATTACTATATACTTCACTTGAAAGTGTATTCTGCACTAAGCAAAATATATGTTACTCTGTATATCATGATAACTATCTGAAATGTGAGGACGTGCAATGCCAAGTTCATGAATGTGCAGACTGAATAACTGAAAATCTAGACTTACAAGTATTAAGTCTGAGACTGCCATTTCTTGGAGTATTGCCTATTCTCTGCGGAGTTGGTATATAAAAGTTAGGGCAGTGGGGAAGGGACTTTTCCCACATCAAGAGGTGCAGGAAGTCTTGCCCCCTGCAAAAAAAAAAAAAAAAAAAAAAAAAAAAAAAACACATTTAAAGGAGAAGGGTAATGTTGATATTTATTCTTCAGCTGCTTAATTTTTTTTCCCTTCATGTTGGAAGTCGTCATTGAAAGTCTCAACATTTCAGTGGGGGACTGTATTTCATGAGTATGTCTGCTGCATACATGTATGCATACATGTTCAAAATGTCTGCTCATTTTAATCTGAGGAATATGTTTATGAGTTGGTGTAGATTGTGACTGAAAAGGGTCCTCAGCCCATTTCACCTACCCATTTATCAATTGTAAATAAACATTCTCATAGCTGGCCTTAGGGATAGGCCAATTAGGTGGCCATCTAGGGCACCGCTCTAGCAGGGACATTTTTCCAGTAATCTGCATGGTGTAGGTAGGCCAGGATGGGGGCACCTTTTTGCCTAGGGCATCAGTTGACCAAAGGCCGGCCCTGCAGACTGTTCCATTGCAGCCTTGGTGGAATCCCAGTAGTTAAGTCTACTTTCCTCACTGCAGACACCTTTCAACATTAACTTCTGTGATCTGTTTCACCGACCTCATTTTAGGTAGGCTGGAGTTTATCTGAAGGCAGTTTATGTTCTGTATGAACCTATCTTCACTACTGCTGCTGAGAAAGCAAGCTGTCAGTTCTTACCTTCCACAGCACTGGTAGTGCAGCACATTGCTTTGACTCTGCATTTTAAACTTGTTAACAGATTCCTTCTGTTAAATTAGCACAGTGAATGTGGCATTTTCGTTGATTAAATTTAAGTGTGCTTTAACACTGTATCACAGAGGTGCCCTCTGCAGGTTTTGGTACATGATAAAACACAGTTATGTTATAAAGCACTGCCTGCTCCTGGCTAGGAAGGAGCTCAGCATCCTGAAGGTGTAACTTTGTTGTTAATGTTTTGTGTGGTACTGAACCAAACAGCTGGGTAAACGTAGATAAAGCACATCTACAGTACTTTCCTCATTTACAGTCATAGTCACCCTGTCAAAGTACTCAGTCATTTTGAAGGAAATGATCTTCCTGCTGTTAATCCATGCCTCATGGGGTTCTATAAAGCGTAAAGCAGCCTGGCTATTAATGGATTTTCTAAGACTTGCTCTTTTCTGCCGGTTCACCATTGTTGAGTAGAATATAGTGACTATCTCTGCTGTTCTACATATCTCTCTGTGAATTGTGTTCAGTGCTAGAGTGCCTTAACTATAACATTCTGAGATGCTCATTCTTAGCTTTAACCGTCATATCCTGGGATGCTCATCCCTGGCCTTAACCATTATATCCTGGGATGTTCATCCCTGGCTTTAATCATTATATCCTAGGATACTCATTCCTTACCTTAACTATCATATGCTCATACCTGGCTTTAACCTATACCCTAGGACAATCATCCCTGGCCTTAACCATCATATCCTAGGATACTCATCCCTGGCCTTAGCCATCATATACTTGGATGCTCATCCCTGGCCTTAGCCATCATATCCTTGGATGCTCATCCCAACCTTAACCATCATATCTTGGATACTCATCCCTGGCCTTAGCCATTATATTCTAGGATCCTCATCCCTGGCCTTAGACATCATATGCTCATCCCTGGGCTTAACCATCATATCCTTGGATGCTCATATCTGGCCTTAACAATCATATACTTGGATATAGTCCCTGGCCTTAACCATTATATTCTAGGATACTCATCCCTGGCCTTAGCCATCATATACTTGGATATAGTCCCTGGCCTTAACCATTATATTCTAGGATACTCATCCCTGGCCTTAGCCATCATATACTTGGATATAGTCCCTGGCCTTAGCCATCATATACTTGAATGCTTATCCCTGGCCTTAACCATATCCTTGGATGCTCATCCCTGGCCTTAACCATATCCTTGGATGCTCATCCCTGACCTTAACCATCATATCCTTGGATGCTCATCGCTGGCCTTAACCATCATATCCTTGGATGCTCATCCCTGGCCTTAACCATTATATTCTAGGATACTCATCCTTGGCCTTAGCCATCATATACTTGGATGCTCATCGCTGGCCTTAACCATCATATCCTTGGATGCTCATCCCTGGCCTTAACCATTATATTCTAGGATACTCATCCCTGGCCTTAGCCATCATATACTTGGATGCTCATCCCTGGCCTTAACGATCATATTCTTGGATGTTCATCTCTGGCCTTAACCATCATATCCTTGGATGCTCATCCCTGGCCTTAACCATTATATTCTAGGATACTCATCCCTGGCCTTAGCCATCATATCCTTGGACGCTCATCGCTGGCCTTAACCATCATATCCTTGGATACTCATCCTTGGCCTTAGCCATTATATTCTAGGATACTAATCCTTGACCTTAACCATTATGTCCTAGGATGCTTAATCCTGACCCCTGACCATCATATCTTAGGTAATTCATCTCAGTAATCCTGTACAAGTGTACCTCGCAGGATACTAAGTAACAAGTTTTGCCTTATCCCTGAATATTAATGTAGATGGCTTCACCAACCACATGAATATTAATTGAGGGAGCAGTACAATTACCTATTGAATTTAGCATTTTTCATTTCTGCAGTGGGGCTGTGCCCCCCTGCACCTCCTGTGTAGGGGTCTGCACCCCCCACCCCACCTAAATTATATATACCAACTCTGAGATCAGACCACATTGAGGAAAAGGGTTACTCTTATGCATCATGTCACTCTCAACTCTGCACAACCATCATTTGCATACGACATCACGGCTATTTGGGATGTCAATCACACAAGTAAGGGCCATGACATGCCCAGCTCTGTGAGAACTGCCCTGTGAGGTACACTGGTATAGGATCACCCTCATCTCTGGCATTAGCCATCACATCCCTGAACTCCTTGAGCTTATGTATCATATCCTGGAATGCTCACTCCTGGTCTTAACCATCATGTCATGGGATGTTTCTTGTGGGTCTTATAGCCACCATATCCCTGGCCTCCTTGACCTTAACTATCATATTCTGATATGTTCATCACTTGTAATATCTTGTAGTAGATTAAACTACTAAATGTGTCAGTGACTGAAATCCATAATTATATTCTTTGATATTTGTTACCCAACACTGCGACTGAAGCTTCTGCCCCCCCCCCCACATTATCAGAAGCAGTTTGAAATTAAACCAGATTATTTCAGTGCTAGACAAAAATGGAATTCTTAGTAGTTAAACTGGCATCTTCCTAAAGACGGGGTACAAATTTCAAATCTGCTCCTAGATCAGGGGAAGAAGAAGGGAGGTAGCGCAGTGGTGCAGTGGTAGCGTTGTCACCTCACAGCAAGAGGTTCTCCAGTTCAATTCTTGGCTGGGGTGCCTTCTGTGCAGAGTCTGCATGTCCTCCCTGTTTCATGTGGGTTTCCTCCCACATTACAAAGACATGCATATGGAGTGTTTCTCTCCTGGCCTACCCTAAAAATTGGCTTCGTTCCAAGTCGGACTTTCCCAGTTAACAAATGTTAAATAAAAAAAATAAATAAATAAATGGGGGGGGGGGACAGAAATACAGTAACCAGCTGTTCATTCTGCTGTCCAAAACTGCTCAGGGTAATGTAATTTATGCTACCAAAGGGATGTCAATTCATTCATTCATTCTTTTAATTTAATAATTCACTCATCTCATTCAAGAAAAGACAGCATATACCAACTAGGAAACAAACCGCAACAACAGCTATGCTATTCTGTCTCTGGAAGATGTTGGGGTGGGGGATGCTTGCAACTATATGTAACATACTTACAAAACTCTTTTCACAAAGGTAGTAGATACTATGTGGCACACTGCACGGTATCAATGACACTTGTGAGCAATCGTTGAGCAGTAATGATGTATACCATTCTGTCATTGTATGCCTTTTTCTTTGTTTTTGTTTTGCAAAAAAACTAGTTCTAAACTCAAAAGCCTCAGACCATTGTCATCTGGCATTGCTGAATAAAACACGTAGGATAACAGCTCAGATGTGCTACATTTCCACTCTTGGACTGGTTGAAACCATTTATTTGGCAATGACAGGCTACAAACAATTATTCCTAATGCAAATGCTACCACTGTAAACTTAAATACATTTTTGGCTGCTTCCTGATGATGAGTTAGCTATTTTACTTACTTGGCAAATCGTAAGCCTCAGACACAGGATTTCATATTATTGTGTGTAAGTTTCTGGAAGGCATGTGGATGCCTTCCAAGTTTCAGCAGAAGTGGATGATAAATGATAAAGGAAACAGGAAATGTGCAAGCAGGATCTTTGACCTTTTGCCATGTATAATGTAGTTTGTGTAAAACAGTACTGTAGCAGTCTGAGCTGTCAGGCTGTACAATGTTCAAGGGAGACCACGACACAAATGTGATCTATGACCTTTTACATTCAGGTCACAGGGAGGGGGAGCATAACACTGTAGGCAATGAATATGAAGTAAACAAGCTGGAATGTACAATTACAACTGTGTTCACACAAAGACTATTTACAAAGAACTAATTAGCAACTGTGAAAAGACTTCACAATGTAAACCATGGCTTTAAATAGACACGGTCAAGCCTCCTGCAAAGATATGCTGGAATGTTCCATTATGCATGAAAGGATTTGCTTGTCATCACAACATTAACAACGTGAGGAAGGAATGAAGAATAATAATAATACAAACGTCAGAAATGACTTTAGTGCAGCAAAAACTGCCAAATACGACAATATACTAAATTTACGGATAATATTAATCACAAAGAGGCAAAAGGATAAAAAATATATAGAAAGTAATAATACGAGGAAGGAAGAAAGAAGGCAGCAAGGGAAGTCAGAGAAGTCAAGGCTAAGAAGGAAAAGGGTGTAACTAATGGAATTAAGGAGAGGAAGAAAATCCTCTTCAGGTGCCTAGACAACAGAACTACTGAAGGAAAGTAAGGGCATAAGGAATAATAACAGGCAGAGATTCTTAATAAATTATCATTTCTCTTTGCATGAAGAAGACAGACAGACAGCAGAATACCTGCATGGGAAAAAAAGGAGGAGGACTGTACACAACAAACAAAGTATGTTCATAGGTTCATACTAGGCTATCTGCCCTAGGGCATTTATAAGCTTTGCCAGAGTATGTTTGGCTTTCGCCACCCTTTTAGATTGGTTGACTGTGCCTCTGTACAGTAGGTCACAGAAGATAGCCCTTTTAAGGTTAGTTTACTGTGCCTCTGTCTAGTAGGGATACAGAAGAGATCCCAGGGGTAAACCTATGATCTCCCATCCACTCGTCAAGATTTCTCTTGAAGAGGGTCATTGAGGGGCTCTGCCTAACATGGATTGGGATTTTGTTCCAGAGTGAGGGGAGCCTCTGGGATATGAATCTGTCCCTCCAGCATGTCCTATTTATTTCTGTGCTGAGGTTTAAGTCCCTGGAGCATGTAGCTCTAAGGGATTTGGATTTCCTGAGGTGGAGCATGTCCATTAATTCTGGTTTGGACATGGCTTTATACGTCAGGTACAGATCGCCTCTGAGCAGGCGGTATGCAACTGAGTAGAGTTGGAGTTTCTTTAGCCTAACTGTGTAAGGCATCTGTTTGAGTCCCTTGATCCTCTTGGTGAGGTACTTTTGGGGTCTTTCCAGTTACTGCAGGTGTCAGGTAAGGTATATCCCAAATGGGGCATTGTATTCAATTATGGGCCTGATGAGTGATGAGCAGAGGGGCATAATGCCCTCTCTTGATCTAGATGTGAACCCTTTCGTGATAAGGTGGGCTATATAGAAGGTCCTTCTAATCACTTTGGCAACGTGATTGTCAAAGGGGAGATTGCTATCTACTTGGGTCCCCAAATCCCTAATTACTTCTTCCGTACTTAATGGATTACCACCTATGTGGTAATTTGTGGGCACTTTGTTTTTCTCAAAGGGGATGACTATGCACTTTTTGGCATTTAGCTTTAGGCCATGGCTCTGGCACCAGTTATCCATCTCTGTGAGACCCTTTTGGAGAATGCTTGTGTCAGTCGGCGAGTCAATTATGGCACCGAGTTTGCAGTCATCTGCGAACTTGGTCAGCCATAGTCCTCCCGTGTTAGCCTGTACCTCTGAGAAATATATACCGAACAAGAGAGGTCCCAGGACTGAGCCTTGTGTGATGCCACTTGTAACTGGTTTAGAGTCTGACATAGCACCTGCAATTCTGACCATGTGGGTTCTATCCCTGAGCCAGTTTGCAACCCATCTTGTGACATAGGGGTTGATATTTAAGCTGGTGAGCTTATTTATGATGCCCGAGTGGGGTATTGTGTCGAAGGCTTTTGCGAGGTCCAGGTAGGCTGTGTGGACTACCTTCCCTTTATCTATGGCCTTGGTGACTGTTTCAAAGAAGTAGACCAGGTTCAAGAGGCAAGATCTGCCCTTAACAAAGCTGAATTGGGTAGGATCCAGTGTTTGGAGGTTCTCAATGTCTTTGTTTATGAGTTCCATGATGATATGCTCCATAGCTTTGCAGACCAGGCTAGTCAGGCTTATAGGGCGATAGTTTCTGGGGTCTGTTGTGGCACCACCTTCGTGGAGTGGGACCACTGTTGCTGTACGCCATTCCTTGGGTGCATATTCTGTAGTAAGTCGCTGACCCTCTTCAAGTGCAGCCTTGATGAGTGGATGGCAAACCACAAATTTGTACCAGGGGTTCCACCTATGTCCCTCACTGACAGGAGCGACACGTGCTGACTGAGATTTCTTTTTTGGGGATAAACTCTTGGCTAGGCTTGTAAGGGCCCCAGGGCCATTAGCCTAGTAATGTCTTATGATCCTACATAGGGAGAAAACAGAGAGCAGTGAAGGAGACATAAGCACTTAGAAATGATAAAGTCAAATATCTTCAAATATCTGGAAGGAGTTTTGATTTAGGATATCACATATAGTCAGCAGGTCACTAGCTGAAAGTGCACCACAGAGGTACCCATTCCTGATGCAGGCAGCAAAAAATAACTTCAGGAATTACAGGTGAGTATCTATAACTTCAGCCATGGGAAACCTCATAGAGACTATTCTGATGGAAGGATTAGCCGAAGTTTTGGATGATATCAGTTGCAGTGATATCAATGGTCATGGGTTTGTTGAAGGCCCTGCCAGAGACAAGCTTAATACAGTTCCAGGACTGGAGGAAGTAGACACAATGGAACCAAGTAACACAATGTTCCTGGACATCACTAAAGCCTTCAGTTCCACAAACGAGACTCCTAGGCGAACTAAACAGGGATGGAGACAAAATGATCAGACTAGTGCAAAGATGGCTAATGTTTCCCAGGTCTACTGTTAAAGGGAGGGTGGAAAGAAAATGTGGTTATGAGTACTAGAATGTAGCAGGGAGCAGTTTTATGGACTATGCTCTTAAGTGAGTATTTCAGTATAAAAAGGCAGTCCTGTGGCACATGGCATTCAGTGTGTAGAGTGTAACAGTGGCAGTCCTGTTGCCTATGCAAAATAATAATGTCAGTCCTGTAGTCCATGTTAATCAGTGAGTACTGCAATGTAACAGTGGCAGTACTGTGGACTATGGAGTATAATAATGTCAGTCCTGTAGTCTATGTTAATCAGTGAGTACTGCAGTGTAACAGTGGCAGTCCTGTGGACTATGGAGTATAATAATGGCAGTCCTGTAGTCTATGTTACTGCAGTGTCACAGTGGCAGTCCTGTGGAATATGGAGTATAATAATGTCAGTCCTGTAATCTATGTTAATCAGTGAGTACTGCAGTGTAACAGTGGCAGTACTGTAGACCATGAAGTATAATAATGTCAGTCCTGTAGTCCATGTTAATCAGTGAGTACTGCAGTATAACAGTGGCAGTCCTGTGGACTACAAAGTATAATAATGTCAGTCCGGTAGTCTACGGAGTATCTGTGAGACCTTTAGTGAGTTTTGGAGTATAGAAGGTGAAGGCCTGGGACATTTGCTTCTCAGTATGGAGTATAACATAGTCACCACCACCCCCCCCCCACCAAAAAAAAAATCACTAGTATGGCCTCAACCGAAATATTGCATCTAGCATTCACTTCTGGAAGCTAAACCCATACCTCTCAACTGTCCAGATTTTTGCAGAAGGTCCAGATTTTTGCCTCATATTTTTAGTCTGTTCGTCATAAACTTTTTGGTTTCCTGGCCTTTTGTGGTAAATCAGTGAGGAATGAATTCGCTACATAATTTCAGGGATTTGAGTTACAGACTTCACATCCTTCACAAAATGCATGGCAACACAAGACCTTTTATTCGAGCAATATTTAAAATTTGTCTCTATTTTGGGGGTGTTGTCCCCCATTCATTTTTTTTTCCAGATTTATTTATTTATTTATTGCATCTGAGGAAGGTCCACTGTGCCTAGATGAGCACATTTTCAGTGGTGGCCCAGAGAGAAAAGATCCAGATAATTTACACAGTACATACATGAAATAAACAAAGAGCACAGTGTATATACAGTCACAGTGCTTGGGGGTAATATGAGCACAAAGCATAGTCACAGTGCATAGTATAAACAGTCACAATGCTTGGGGTAATATGAGCACAAAGCATAGTCACAGTACATAGTATAAACAGTCACAGTGCTTGGGGAAATATGAGCACAAAGCATAGTCACAGTACATAGTATAAACAGTCACAGTGCTTGGGGTAATATGAGCACAAAGCATAGTCACAGTACATAGTATAAACAGTCACAGTGCTTGGGGTAATATGAGCACAAAGCATAGTCACAGTACATAGTATAAACAGTCATAGTGCCTGGGATAGTATGAGCACAACGCATAGTCACAGTACATAGTATAAACAGTCACAGTGATTGGGGTAATATGAGCACAAAGCATAGTCACAGTACATAGTATAAACAGTCACAGTGCTTGGGGTAATATGAGCACAAAGCATAGTCACAGTACATAGTATAAACAGTCACAGTGCTTGGGGTAATATGAGCACAAAGCATAGTCACAGTACATAGTATAAACAGTCACAGTGCCTGGGATAGTATGAGCACAAAGCATAGTCACAGTACATAGTATAAACAGTCACAGTGATTGGGGTAATATGAGCACAAAGCATAGTCACAGTACATAGTATAAACAGTCACAGTGCTTGGGGTAATATGAGCACAAAGCATAGTCACAGTGCATAGTAAAAACAGTCACAATGCTTGGGGTAATATGAGCACAAAGCATAGTCACAGTACATAGTATAAACAGTCACAGTGATTGGGGTAATATGAGCACAAGGCATAGCCACAGTACATAGTATAAACAGTCACAGTGCTTGGGATAGTATGAGCACAAAACATAGCCACAGTACATAGTATAAACAGTCACAATGCTTGGGGTAATATGAGCACAAAGCATAGTCACAGTACATAGTATAAACAGTCACAGTGCTTGGGGTAATATGAGCACAAAGCATAGTCACAGTACATAGTATAAACAGTCACAGTGCTTGGGGTAATATGAGCACAAAGCATAGTCACAGTGCATAGTAAAAACAGTCACAATGCTTGGGGTAATATGAGCACAAAGCATAGTCACAGTACATAGTATAAACAGTCACAGTGCTTGGGGTAATATGAGCACAAAGCATAGCCACAGTACATAGTATAAACAGTCACAGTGCTTGGGGTAATATGAGCACAAAGCATAGTCACAGTACATAGTATAAACAGTCACAGTGCTTGGGGTAATATGAGCACAAAGCATAGTCACAGTACATAGTATAAACAGTCACAGTGCCTGGGATAGTATGAGCACAAAGCATAGTCACAGTACATAGTATAAACAGTCACAGTGCTTGGGGTAATATGAGCACAAAGCATAGTCACAGTACATAGTATAAACAGTCACAGTGCTTGGGGTAATATGAGCACAAAGCATAGTCACAGTGCATAGTAAAAACAGTCACAATGCTTGGGGTAATATGAGCACAAAGCATAGTCACAGTACATAGTATAAACAGTCACAGTGCTTGGGGTAATATGAGCACAAAGCATAGCCACAGTACATAGTATAAACAGTCACAGTGCTTGGGGTAATATGAGCACAAAGCATAGTCACAGTACATAGTATAAACAGTCACAGTGCTTGGGGTAATATGAGCACAAAGCATAGTCACAGTACATAGTATAAACAGTCACAGTGCCTGGGATAGTATGAGCACAAAGCATAGTCACAGTACATAGTATAAACAGTCACAGTGATTGGGGTAATATGAGCACAAAGCATAGTCACAGTACATAGTATAAACAGTCACAGTGCTTGGGGTAATATGAGCACAAAGCATAGTCACAGTACATAGTATAAACAGTCACAGTGCCTGGGATAGTATGAGCACAAAGCATAGTCACAGTACATAGTATAAACAGTCACAGTGATTGGGGTAATATGAGCACAAAGCATAGTCACAGTACATAGTATAAACAGTCACAGTGCTTGGGGTAATATGAGCACAAAGCATAGTCACAGTGCATAGTAAAAACAGTCACAATGCTTGGGGTAATATGAGCACAAAGCATAGTCACAGTACATAGTATAAACAGTCACAGTGATTGGGGTAATATGAGCACAAGGCATAGCCACAGTACATAGTATAAACAGTGACAGTGCTTGGGATAGTATGAGCACAAAACTTAGCCACAGTACATAGTATAAACAGTCACAATGCTTGGGGTAATATGAGCACAAAGCATAGTCACAGTACATAGTATAAACAGTCACAGTGCTTGGGGTAATATGAGCACAAAGCATAGTCACAGTACATAGTATAAACAGTCACAGTGCTTGGGGTAATATGAGCACAAAGCATAGTCACAGTGCATAGTAAAAACAGTCACAATGCTTGGGGTAATATGAGCACAAAGCATAGTCACAGTACATAGTATAAACAGTCACAGTGCTTGGGGTAATATGAGCACAAAGCATAGCCACAGTACATAGTATAAACAGTCACAGTGCTTGGGATAGTATGAGCACAAAGCATAGCCACAGTACAAAGTATAAGCAGTCAAAGTGCTTGGGGTAATATGAGCACAAAGCATAGTCACAGTACATAGTATAAACAGTCACAGTGCTTGGGGTAATATGAGCACAAAGCATAGTCACAGTACATAGTATAAACAGTCACAGTGCTTGGAGTAATATGAGCACAAAGCATAGTCACAGTACATAGTATAAACAGTCACAGTGCTTGGGGTAATATGAGCACAAAGCATAGCCACAGTACATAGTATAAACAGTCACAGTGCTTGGGATAGTATGAGCACAAAGCATAGCCACAGTATATAGTATAAACAGTCACAGTGCTTGGGGTAATATGAGCACAAAGCATAGTCACAGTACATAGTATAAACGGTCACAGTGCTTGGGGTAATATAAGCACAAAGCATAGTGACAGTACGTAGTATAAACAGTCACAGTGCTTGGGGTAATATGACCACAAAGCATAGTCACAGTACATAGCATAAACAGTCACAGTGCTTGGGGTAATATGAGCACAAAGCATAGTCACAGTACATAGTATAAACAGTCACAGTGCCTGGGATAGTATGAGCACAAAGCATAGTCACAGTACATAGTATAAACAGTCACAGTGCTTGGGGTAATATGAGCACAAAGCATAGTCACAGTACATAGTATAAACAGTCACAGTGCTTGGGGTAATATGAGCACAAAGCATAGTCACAGTGCATAGTAAAAACAGTCACAATGCTTGGGGTAATATGAGCACAAAGCATAGTGACAGTACATAGTATAAACAGTCACAGTGCTTGGGATAGTATGAGCACAAAACATAGCCACAGTACATAGTATAAACAGTCACAGTGCTTGGGGTAATATGAGCACAAAGCATAGTCACAGTACATAGTATAAACAGTCACAGTGCTTGGGGTAATATGAGCACAAAGCATAGTCACAGTGCATAGTAAAAACAGTCACAGTGCTTGGGGTAATATGAGCACAAAGCATAGCCACAGTACATAGTATAAACAGTCAAAGTGCTTGGGGTAATATGAGCACAAAGCATAGTCACAGTACATAGTATAAACGGTCACAGTGCTTGGGGTAATATGAGCACAAAGCATAGACACAGTACATAGTATAAACAGTCACAGTGCTTGGGGTAATATGAGCACAAAGCATAGTCACAGTACATAGTATAAACAGTCACAGTGCTTGGAGTAATATGAGCACAAACCATAGTCACAGTACATAGTATAAACAGTCACAGTGCTTGGGGTAATATGAGCACAAAGCATAGCCACAGTACATAGTATAAACAGTCACAGTGCTTGGGATAGTATGAGCACAAAGCATAGCCACAGTACATAGTATAAACAGTCACAGTGCTTGGGGTAATATGAGCACAAAGCATAGTCACAGTACATAGTATAAACGGACACAGTGCTTGGGGTAATATAAGCACAAAGCATAGTGACAGTACGTAGTATAAACAGTCACAGTGCTTGGGGTAATATGAGCACAAAGCATAGTCACAGTACATAGTATAAACAGTCACAGTGCTTGGGGTAATATGAGCACAAAGCATAGTCACAGTACATAGTATAAACAGTCACAGTGCCTGGGATAGTATGAGCACAAAGCATAGTCACAGTACATAGTATAAACAGTCACAGTGCTTGGGGTAATATGAGCACAAAGCATAGTCACAGTACATAGTATAAACAGTCACAGTGCTTGGGGTAATATGAGCACAAAGCATAGTCACAGTACATAGTATAAGCAGTCACAGTGCCTGGGATAGTATGAGCACAAAGCATAGTCACAGTACATAGTATAAACAGTCACAGTGCTTGGGGCAATATGAGCACAAAGCATAGTCACAGTACATAGTATAAACAGTCACAGTGCTTGGGGTAATATGAGCACAAAGCATAGTCACAGTGCATAGTAAAAACAGTCACAATGCTTGGGGTAATATGAGCACAAAGCATAGTCACAGTACATAGTATAAACAGTCACAGTGATTGGGGTAATATGAGCACAAGGCATAGCCACAGTACATAGTATAAACAGTCACAGTGCTTGGGATAGTATGAGCACAAAACATAGCCACAGTACATAGTATAAACAGCCACAGTGCTTGGGGTAATATGAGCACAAAGCATAGTCACAGTACATAGTATAAACAGTCACAGTGCTTGGGGTAATATGAGCACAAAGCATAGTCACAGTGCATAGTAAAAACAGTCACAATGCTTGGGGTAATATGAGCACAAAGCATAGTCACAGTATATAGTATAAACAGTCACAGTGCTTGGGGTAATATGAGCACAAAGCATAGCCACAGTACATAGTATAAACAGTCACAGTGCTTGGGATAGTATGAGCACAAAGCATAGCCACAGTACATAGTATAAACAGTCAAAGTGCTTGGGGTAATATGAGCACAAAGCATAGTCACAGTACATAGTATAAACGGTCACAGTGCTTGGGGTAATATGAGCACAAAGCATAGTGACAGTACATAATATAAACAGTCACAGTGCTTGGGGTAATATGAGCACAAAGCATAGTCACAGTACATAGTATAAACAGTCACAGTGCTTGGAGTAATATGAGCACAAAGCATAGTCACAGTACATAGTATAAACAGTCACAGTGCTTGGGGTAATATGAGCACAAAGCATAGCCACAGTACATAGTATAAACAGTCACAGTGCTTGGGATAGTATGAGCACAAAGCATAGCCACAGTACAGAGTATAAACAGTCACAGTGCTTGGGGTAATATGAGCACAAAGCATAGTCACAGTACATAGTATAAACGGTCACAGTGCTTGGGGTAATATAAGCACAAAGCATAGTGACAGTACGTAGTATAAACAGTCACAGTGCTTGGGGTAATATGAGCACAAAGCATAGTCACAGTACACAGTATAAATGGTGACAATGCTTGGGGTAATATGAGCACAAAGCATAGTCACAGTACACAGTATAAATGGTGACAATGCTTGGGGTAATATGAGCACAAAGCATAGTCACAGTACACAGTATAAACGGTGACAATGGGTTGGGAGCGTGGCCTAATGGTTAAGGTGTTTGCCTTACAAACACAAGGTGCATAGTTTGAGTCCCACAGGAGATAACTGGCTAGGCTTAAAATGGCTCGCAAGGGCAGTTAGCTTAGTACTAACCTATGACCCTATGAACAATGCTTAGGGTAATATGAACACAAACCATAGTCATAGTACACAGTGTAAACGGTGACAATGCTTGGGGTAATATGAGCACAAAGCATAGTCACAGTACACAGTGTAAACGGTGGCAATGCTTGGGGTAATATAAGCACAAAGCATAGTCACAGTACACAGAGCAAACGGTGACAATGCTTGGGGTAATATGAGCACAAAGCATAGTCACAGTACACAGTGTAAATGGTGACAATGTAAACGGTGACAATGCCTGGGGTAATATGAGCACAAAGCATAGTCACAGTACACAGTGTAAACGGTGACAATGCTTGGGGTAATATGAACACAAAGCATAGTCACAGTACACAGTGTAAACGGTGACAATGCTTGGGGTAATATGAGCACAAAGCATAGTCACAGTACACAGCGTAAACGGTGACAATGCTTGGGGTAAAATGAGCACAAAGCATAGTCACAGTACACAGTGTAAATGGTGACAATGCTTGGGGTAATATGAGCACAAAGCATAGCCACAGTACACAGTGTAAACGGTGACAATGCTTGGGGTAATATGAGCACAAAGCATAGCCACAGTACACAGTGTAAACGGTGACAATGCTTGGGGTAATATGAGCACAAATCATAGCCACAGTACACAGTGAAAACGGTGACAATCCTTGGGGTAATATGAGCACAAAGCATAGCCACAGTACAGTGTAAATGGTGAAAATGCTTGGGGTAATATGAGCACAAATCATAGCCACAATACACAGTGTAAACGGTGACAATGCTTAGGGTAATATGGGCACAAAGCATAGCCACAGTACACAGTGCAAACGGTGACAATGCTTGGGGTAATATGAGCACAAAGCATAGTCACAGTACACAGTGTAAACGGTGACAATGCTTGGGGTAATATGAGCACAAAGCATAGTCACAGTACACAGTGTAAACGGTGACAATGCTTGGGGTAATATGAGCACAAAGCATAGTCACAGTACACCGTGTAAATGGTGACAATGCTTGGGGTAATATGAGCACAAAGCAAAGTCACAGTACACTGTGTAAACAGAGACAATGCTTGGGGAAATATGAGCACAAAGCATAGTCACAGTACACAGTGTAAATGGTGACAATGCTTGGGGTAATATGAGCACAAAGCATAGTCACAGTACACAGTGTAAACCGTGACATTGCTTGGGGTAATATGAGCACAAAGCATAGTCACAGTACACAGTGTAAACAGTGACAATGCTTGGGGTAATATGAGCACAAAGCATAGTCACAGTACACAGTGTAAACGGTGACAATGCTTGGGGTAATATGAGCACAAAGCATAGTCACAGTACACAGTGTAAACGGTGACAATGCTTGGGGTAATATGAGCACAAAGCATAGTCACAGTACACAATGTAAACGGTGACAATGCTTGGGGTAATATGAGCACAAAGCATAGTCACAGTACACAGTGTAAATGGTGACAATGCTTGGGGTAATATGAGCACAAAGCATAGTCACTGTACACAGTGTAAACAGTGACAATGCTTGGGGTAATATGAGCACAAAGCATAGCCACAGTACACAGTGTAAATGGTGACAATGCTTGGGGTAATATGAGCACAAAGCATAGCCACAGTACACAGTGTAAACAGTGACAATGCTTGGAGTAATATGAGCACAAAGCATAGCCACAGTACACAGTGTAAACGGTGACAATGCTTGGGGTAATATGGGCACAAACCATAGCCACAGTACACAGTGTAAACGGTGACAATGCTGGGGGTAATATGAGCACAAAGCATAGCCACAGTACACAGTGTAAATGGTGACAATGCTGGGGTAATATGAGCACAAAGCATAGTCACAGTACACAGTATAAACTGTGACAATGCTTGGGGTAATATGAGCACAAAGTATAGTCACAGTACACAGTATCAATGGTGACAATGCTTTGGGTAATATGAGCACAAAGCATAGTCACAGTACACAGTATCAACGGTGACAATGCTTGGTGTAATATGAGCACAAAGCATAGTCACAGTACACAGTATCAATGGTCACAATGCTTGGGGTAATATGAGCACAAAGCATAGTCACAGGACACAGTATTAATGGTCACAATGCTTGGGGTAATATGAGCACAAAGCATGGTCACATTACACATTATCGACGGTCACAATGCTTGGGGTAATATGAACACAAAGCATAGCCATATGCTTGGGGTAATATGAGCACAAAGCATAGTCACAGTACACAGTATCAACGGTCACAATGCTTGGGGTAATATGAGCACAAAGCATAGTCACGGTACACAGTATCAACGGTGACAATGCTTGGGGTAATATGAGCACAAAGCATAGTCACGGTACACAGTCTCAATGGTGACAATGCTTGGAGTAATATGAGCACAAAGCATCGTCACTGTACACAGTCTCAACAGTGACAATGCTTGGGGTAATATGAGCACAAAGCATAATCACGGTACACAGTCTCAATGGTGACAATGCTTGGGGTAATATGAGCACAAAGCATAGTCACGCTACACAGTCTCAATGGTGACAATGCTTGGGGTAATATGAGCACAAAGCATGGTCATATGCTTGGGGTAATATGAGCACAAAGCATAGTCACAGTACACAGTATCAACAATGACAATGCTTGGGGTAATATGAGCACAAAGCATAGTCATATGCTTGGGATAGTATGAGCACAAAGCATAGTCACAGTACACAGTATCAACGGTCACAATGCTTGGAGTAATATGAGCACAAAGCATAGTCATGGTACACAGTATCAACGGTGACAATGCTTGGGGTAATATGAGCACAAAGCATAGTCACGGTACACAGTCTCAACGGTGACAATGCTTGGGGTAATATGAGCACAAAGCATAGTCACGGTACACAGTCTCAATGGTGACAATGCTTGGGGTAATATGAGCACAAAGCATAGTCACGGTGCACAGTCTCAACGGTGACAATGCTTGGGGTAATATGAGCACAAAGCATAGTCACGGTACACAGTCTCAATGGTGACAATGCTTGGGGTAATATGAGCACAAAGCATAGTCACAGGACACAGTATCAACGGTCACAATGCTTGTGGTAATATGAGCACAAAGCATAGCCATATGCTTGGGGTAATATGAGCACAAAGCATAGTCACAGTACACAGTATCAATGGTCACATTGCTTGGGGTAATATGAGCACAATGCATAGTCACAGTACACAGTGTAAACGGTGACAATGCTTGGGGTAATATGAGCACAAAGCATAGTCACAGTACACAGTGTAAACGGTGACAATGCTTGGGGTAATATGAGCACAAAGCATAGTCACAGTACACAGTGTAAATGGTGACAATGGTTGGGGTAATATGAGCACAAAGCATAGTCAGAGTGCACAGTATCAACGGTCACAATGTTAGGGGTAATATGAGCACACAGCATAGTCATAGGACACAGTATCAATGGTCACACTGCTTGGGGTAATATGAGCACAAAGTATAGTCACAGTGCACAGTATCAATTGTCACAATGCTTGGGGTAATATGAGCACAAAGCATAGTCATATGCTTGGGGTAATATGAGCACAAAGCATAGTCACAGTACACAGTATCAATGGTCACAATGCTTGGGGTAATATGAGCACAAAGCATAGTCATGGTACACAGTATCAACAGTGACAATGCTTGGGGTAATATGAGCACAAAGCATAGTCACGGTACACAGTCTCAATGGTGACAATGCTTGGGGTAATATGAGCACAAAGCCTAGTCATGGTACACAGACTCAACGGTGACAATGTTTGGGGTAATATGAGCACAAAGCATAGTCACAGTACACAGTCTCAGCGGTGACAATGCTTGGGGTAATATGAGCACAAAGCATAGTCACGGTACACAGTCTCAACGGTGACAATGCCTGGGGTAATATGAGCACAAAGCATAGTCACAGGACACAGTATCAACGGTCACAATGCTTGGGGTAATATGAGCACAAAGCGTAGTCACAGTACACAGTATCAACAGTCACAATGCTTGGGGTAAGATGAGCACACAGCATAGCCATATGCTTGGGGTAATATGAGCACAAAGCATAGTCACAGTACACAGTATCAAAGGTCACAATGCTTGAGGTAATATGAGCACAAAGCATAGTCACAGTACACAGTGTAAACTGTGACAATGCTTGGGGTAATATGAGCACAAAGCATAGTCACAGTACAGAGTGTAAATGGTGACAATGCTTGGGGTAATATGAGCACAAAGCATAGTCATATGCTTGGGGTAATATGAGCAAAAATCATAGTCACAGTACACAGTATCAACGGTGACAATGCTTGGGGTAATATGAGCACAAAGCATAGTCACAGTACACAGTATCAATGGTCACAATGCTTGGGGTAATATGAGCACAAAGCATAGTCACAGGACACAGTATTAATGGTCACAATGCTTGGGGTAATATGAGCACAAATCATGGTCACATTACACATTATCGACGGTCACAATGCTTGGGGTAATATGAACACAAAGCATAGCCATATGCTTGGGGTAATATGAGCACAAAGCATAGTCACAGTACACAGTATCAACGGTCACAATGCTTGGGGTAATATGAGCACAAAGCATAGTCACTGTACACAGTCTCAACAGTGACAATGCTTGGGGTAATATGAGCACAAAGCATAATCACGGTACACAGTCTCAATGGTGACAATGCTTGGGGTAATATGAGCACAAAGCATAGTCACGCTACACAGTCTCAATGGTGACAATGCTTGGGGTAATATGAGCACAAAGCATGGTCATATGCTTGGGGTAATATGAGCACAAAGCATAGTCACAGTACACAGTATCAACAATGACAATGCTTGGGGTAATATGAGCACAAAGCATAGTCATATGCTTGGGATAGTATGAGCACAAAGCATAGTCACAGTACACAGTATCAACGGTCACAATGCTTGGAGTAATATGAGCACAAAGCATAGTCATGGTACACAGTATCAACGGTGACAATGCTTGGGGTAATATGAGCACAAAGCATAGTCACGGTACACAGTCTCAACGGTGACAATGCTTGGGGTAATATGAGCACAAAGCATAGTCACGGTACACAGTCTCAATGGTGACAATGCTTGGGGTAATATGAGCACAAAGCATAGTCACGGTGCACAGTCTCAACGGTGACAATGCTTGGGGTAATATGAGCACAAAGCATAGTCACGGTACACAGTCTCAATGGTGACAATGCTTGGGGTAATATGAGCACAAAGCATAGTCACAGGACACAGTATCAATGGTCACAATGCTTGGGGTAATATGAGCACAAAGCATAGTCACAGTACACAGTATCAATGGTCACAATGCTTGGGGTAATATGAGCACAATGCATAGTCACAGTACACAGTGTAAACGGTGACAATGCTTGGGGTAATATGAGCACAAAGCATAGTCACAGTACACAGTGTAAACGGTGACAATGCTTGGGGTAATATGAGCACAAAGCATAGTCACAGTACACAGTGTAAATGGTGACAATGGTTGGGGTAATATGAGCACAAAGCATAGTCAGAGTGCACAGTATCAACGGTCACAATGTTAGGGTAATATGAGCACACAGCATAGTCATAGGACACAGTATCAATGGTCACACTGCTTGGGGTAATATGAGCACAAAGTATAGTCACAGTGCACAGTATCAATTGTCACAATGCTTGGGGTAATATGAGCACACTTGGGTAATATGAGCACAAAGCATAGTCACAGTACACAGTATCAATGGTCACAATGCTTGGGGTAATATGAGCACAAAGCATAGTCATGGTACACAGTATCAACAGTGACAATGCTTGGGGTAATATGAGCACAAAGCATAGTCACGGTACACAGTCTCAATGGTGACAATGCTTGGGGTAATATGAGCACAAAGCATAGTCACAGTACACAGTCTCAGCGGTGACAATGCTTGGGGTAATATGAGCACAAAGCATAGTCATGGTACACAGTCTCAACGGTGACAATGCCTGGGGTAATATGAGCACAAAGCATAGTCACAGGACACAGTATCAACGGTCACAATGCTTGGGGTAATATGAGCACAAAGCATAGTCACAGTACACAGTATCAACAGTCACAATGCTTGGGGTAAGATGAGCACACAGCATAGCCATATGCTTGGGGTAATATGAGCACAAAGCATAGTCACAGTACACAGTATCAAAGGTCACAATGCTTGAGGTAATATGAGCACAAAGCATAGTCACAGTACACAGTGTAAACTGTGACAATGCTTGGGGTAATATGAGCACAAAGCATAGTCACAGTACAGAGTGTAAATGGTGACAATGCTTGGGGTAATATGAGCACAAAGCATAGTCACAGTACACTGTGTAAACGGTGACAATGCTTGGGGTAATATGAGCACAAAGCATAGTCACACTACACAGTATAATTGGTGACAATGCTTGGGGTAATATGAACACAAAGCATAGTCAAAGTACACAGTATAAACTGTGACAATGCTTGGGGTAATTTGAGCACAAAGCATAGTCACAGTACACAGTATAAACGGTGACAATGCTTGGGGTAATATGAGCACAAAGCATAGTCACAGTACACAGTATAAACGGTGACAATGCTTGGGGTAATATGAGCACAAAGCATAGTCACAGTACACAGTATAAACGGTGACAATGCTTGGGGTAATATGAGCACAAAGCATAGTCACAGTACACAGTATCAATGGTGACAATGCTTGGGGTAATATGAGCACAAAGCATAGTCACAGTACACAGTATCAATGGTGACAATGCTTTGGGTAATATGAGCACAAAGCATAGTCACAGTACACAGTATCAACGGTGACAATGCTTGAGGTAATATGAGCACAAAGCATAGTCACAGTACACAGTATCAATGGTGACAATGCATGGGGTAATATGAGCACAAAGCATAGTCACAGTACACAGTATCAATGGTGACAATGCTTGGGGTAATATGAGCACAAAGCATAGTCACAGTACACAATATCAACGGTGACAATGCTTGGTGTAATATGAGCACAAAGAATAATCATATGCTTGGGGTAATATGAGCACAAAGCATAGTCACAGTACACAGTATCAGTGCTGACAATGCTTGGGGTAATATGAGCACAAAGCATAGTCACATTACACAGTATCAACGGTCACAATGCTTGGGGTAATATGAGCCCAAAGCATAGTCACAGTACACAGTATCAACGGTGACAATGCTTGGGGTAATATGAGCATAAAGCATAGTCACAGTACACAGTATCAACGGTGACAATGCTTGAGGTAGTATGAGCACAAAGCATAGTCACAGTACACAGTATCAACGGTGACAATGCTTGAGGTAGTATGAGCCCAAAGCATAGTCACAGTACACAGTATCAACGGTGACAATGCTTGGGGTAATATGAGCACAAAGCATAGTCACAGTACACAGTATCAATGGTGACAATGCTTGGGGTAATATGAGCACAAAGCATAGTCACATTACACAGTACCAACGGTCACAATGCTTGGGGTAATATGAGCACAAAGCATAGTCAAATGACACAGTATCAACAGTCACAATGCTTGGGGTAATATGAGCACAAAGCATAGTCACAGTACACAGTATCAACAGTCACAATGCTTGGGGTAATATAAGCACAAAGCATAGCCATATGCTTGGGGTAATATGAGCACAAAGCATAGTCACAGTAAACAGTATCAACGGTCACAATGCTTGGGGTAATATGAGCACAAAGCATAGTCATGGTACACAGTCTCAACAGTGACATTGCTTGGGGTAATATGAGCACAAAGCATAGTCATGGTACACAGTCTCAACGGTGACAATGCTTGGGGTAATATGAGCACAAAGCATAGTCACAGTACACAGTATCAACAGTGACAATGCTTGGGGTAATATGAGCACAAAGCATAGTCACAGTACACAGTATCAACGGTCACAATGCTTGGGGTAATATGATCACAAAACATAGTCACAGAATACAGTATCAACGGAAACACTGCTTGGGGTAATATGAGCACAAAGCATAGTCACAGTACACAGTATCAATGGTGACAATGCTTGGGGTAATATGAGCACAAAGCATAGTCACGGTACACAGTCTCAACGATGACAATGTTTGGGGTAATATGAGCACAAAGCATAGTCACGGTACACAGTCTCAACGGTGACAATGTTTGGGGTAATATGAGCACAAAGCATAGTCAAGGTACACAGTCTCACCGGTGACAATGCTTGGGGTAATATGAGCACAAAGCATAGTCACAGTACTCAGTCTCAACGGTGACAATGCTTGGGGTAATATGAGCACAAAGCATAGTCACGGTACACAGTCTCAATGGTGACAATGCTTGGGGAATATGAGCACAAAGCATAGTCATGGTACACAGTCTCAACGGTGACAATGCTTGGGGTAATATGAGCACAAAGCATAGTCACGGTACACAGTCTCAACGGTGACAATGCTTGGAGTAATATGAGCACAAAGCATAGTCACAGTACACAGTCTCAACGGTGACAATGCTTGGGGTAATATGAGCACAAAGCATAGTCACAGTACACAGTCTAAATGGTGACAATGCTTGGGGTAATATGAGCACAAAGCATAGTCACAGTACACAGTCTCAACGGTGACAATGCTTGGGGTAATATGAGCACAAAGCATAGTCATATACTTGGGGTAATATGAGCACAAAGCATAGTCACAGTACACAGTATCAATGGTGACAATGCTTGGGGTAATATGAGCACAAAGCATAGTCACATTACACAGTACCAACGGTCACAATGCTTGGGGTAATATGAGCACAAAGCATAGTCAAATGACACAGTATCAACAGTCACAATGCTTGGGGTAATATGAGCACAAAGCATAGTCACAGTACACAGTATCAACAGTCACAATGCTTGGGGTAATATAAGCTTGGGGTAATATGAGCACAAAGCATAGTCACAGTACACAGTATCAACGGTGACAATGCTTGAGGTAATATGAGCACAAAGCATAGTCACAGTACACAGTATCAATGGTGACAATGCATGGGGTAATATGAGCACAAAGCATAGTCACAGTACACAGTATCAATGGTGACAATGCTTGGGGTAATATGAGCACAAAGCATAGTCACAGTACACAATATCAACGGTGACAATGCTTGGTGTAATATGAGCACAAAGAATAATCATATGCTTGGGGTAATATGAGCACAAAGCATAGTCACAGTACACAGTATCAGTGCTGACAATGCTTGGGGTAATATGAGCACAAAGCATAGTCACATTACACAGTATCAACGGTCACAATGCTTGGGGTAATATGAGCCCAAAGCATAGTCACAGTACACAGTATCAACGGTGACAATGCTTGGGGTAATATGAGCATAAAGCATAGTCACAGTACACAGTATCAACGGTGACAATGCTTGAGGTAGTATGAGCACAAAGCATAGTCACAGTACACAGTATCAATGGTGACAATGCTTGGGGTAATATGAGCACAAAGCATAGTCACATTACACAGTACCAACGGTCACAATGCTTGGGGTAATATGAGCACAAAGCATAGTCAAATGACACAGTATCAACAGTCACAATGCTTGGGGTAATATGAGCACAAAGCATAGTCACAGTACACAGTATCAACAGTCACAATGCTTGGGGTAATATAAGCACAAAGCATAGCCATATGCTTGGGGTAATATGAGCACAAAGCATAGTCACAGTAAACAGTATCAACGGTCACAATGCTTGGGGTAATATGAGCACAAAGCATAGTCATGGTACACAGTATCAACGGTGACAATGCTTGGGGTAATATGAGCACAAAGCATAGTCACGGTACACAGTCTCAATGGTGACAATGCTTGGAGTAATATGAGCACAAAGAATAGTCATGGTACACAGTCTCAACAGTGACATTGCTTGGGGTAATATGAGCACAAAGCATAGTCATGGTACACAGTCTCAACGGTGACAATGCTTGGGGTAATATGAGCACAAAGCATAGTCATATGCTTGGGGTAATATGAGCACAAAGCATAGTCACAGTACACAGTATCAACAGTGACAATGCTTGGGGTAATATGAGCACAAAGCATAGTCACAGTACACAGTATCAACGGTCACAATGCTTGGGGTAATATGATCACAAAACATAGTCACAGAATACAGTATCAACGGAAACACTGCTTGGGGTAATATGAGCACAAAGCATAGTCACAGTACACAGTATCAATGGTCACAATGCTTGGGTTAATATGAGCACAAAGCATAGTCATATGCTTGGGGTAATATGAGCACAAAGCATAGTCACAGTACACAGTATCAATGGTGACAATGCTTGGGGTAATATGAGCACAAAGCATAGTCACGGTACACAGTCTCAACGGTGACAATGTTTGGGGTAATATGAGCACAAAGCATAGTCAAGGTACACAGTCTCACCGGTGACAATGCTTGGGGTAATATGAGCACAAAGCATAGTCACAGTACTCAGTCTCAACGGTGACAATGCTTGGGGTAATATGAGCACAAAGCATAGTCACGGTACACAGTCTCAGGTGACAATGCTTGGAGTAATATGAGCACAAAGCATAGTCACAGTACACAGTCTCAACGGTGACAATGCTTGGGGTAATATGAGCACAAAGCATAGTCACAGTACACAGTCTAAATGGTGACAATGCTTGGGGTAATATGAGCACAAAGCATAGTCACAGTACACAGTCTCAACGGTGACAATGCTTGGGGTAATATGAGCACAAAGCATAGTCATATACTTGGGGTAATATGAGCACAAAGCATAGTCACAGTACACAGTATCAATGGTGACAATGCTTGGGGTAATATGAGCACAAAGCATAGTCACATTACACAGTACCAACGGTCACAATGCTTGGGGTAATATGAGCACAAAGCATAGTCAAATGACACAGTATCAACAGTCACAATGCTTGGGGTAATATGAGCACAAAGCATAGTCACAGTACACAGTATCAACAGTCACAATGCTTGGGGTAATATAAGCACAAAGCATAGCCATATGCTTGGGGTAATATGAGCACAAAGCATAGTCACAGTAAACAGTATCAACGGTCACAATGCTTGGGGTAATATGAGCACAAAGCATAGTCACGGTACACAGTCTCAATGGTGACAATGCTTGGAGTAATATGAGCACAAAGCATAGTCATGGTACACAGTCTCAACGGTGACATTGCTTGGGGTAATATGAGCACAAAGCATAGTCATGGTACACAGTCTCAATGGTGACAATGCTTGGGGTAATATGAGCACAAAGCATAGTCATATGCTTGGGGTAATATGAGCACAAAGCATAGTCACAGTACACAGTATCAACAGTGACAATGCTTGGGGTAATATGAGCACAAAGCATAGTCACAGTACACAGTATCAACGGTCACAATGCTTGGGGTAATATGAGCACAAACCATAGTCACAGAATACAGTATCAACGGAAACACTGCTTGGGGTAATATGAGCACAAAGCATAGTCACAGTACACAGTATCAATGGTCACAATGCTTGGGTTAATATGAGCACAAAGCATAGTCATATGCTTGGGGTAATATGAGCACAAAGCATAGTCACAGTACACAGTATCAATGGTGACAATGCTTGGGGTAATATGAGCACAAAGCATAGTCACGGTACACAGTCTCAACGGTGACAATGTTTGGGGTAATATGAGCACAAAGCATAGTCACGGTACACAGTCTCAACGGTGACAATGTTTGGGGTAATATGAGCACAAAGCATAGTCAAGGTACACAGTCTCAACGGTGACAATGCTTGGGGTAATATGAGCACAAAGCATAGTCACAGTACTCAGTCTCAACGGTGACAATGCTTGGGGTAATATGAGCACAAAGCATAGTCACGGTACACAGTCTCAATGGTGACAATGCTTGGGGAATATGAGCACAAAGCATAGTCATGGTACACAGTCTCAACGGTGACAATGCTTGGGGTAATATGAGCACAAAGCATAGTCACGGTACACAGTCTCAACGGTGACAATGCTTGGAGTAATATGAGCACAAAGCATAGTCACAGTACACAGTCTCAACGGTGACAATGCTTGGGGTAATATGAGCACAAAGCATAGTCACAGTACACAGTCTAAATGGTGACAATGCTTGGGGTAATATGAGCACAAAGCATAGTCACAGTACACAGTCTCAACGGTGACAATGCTTGGGGTAATATGAGCACAAAGCATAATCACGGTACACAGTCTCAACGGTGACAATGCACAAAGCATAGTCACGGTACACAGTCTCAACAGGGACAATGCTTGGGGTAACATGAGCACAAAGCAAAGCCATGGTACACAGTCTCAACGGTGACAATGCTTGGGGTAATATGAGCAGAAAGCATAGTCACGGTACATAGTCTCAACGGGGACAATGCTTGGGGTAATATGAGCACAAAGCACAGTCACGGTACACAGTCTCAACGGGGACAATGCTTGGGGTAATATGAGCATAAAGCACAGTCACAGTACACAGTCGCAACGAGGACAATGCTTGGTGTAATATGAGCACAAAGCACAGTCATGGTACACAGTCTCAACGGGGACAATGCTTGGCGTAATATGAGCACAAAGCACAGTCACTGTACAGAGTCTCAACGGGGCAATGCTTGGCATAAAATGAGCACAAAGCATAGTCATAGCACACAGTCTCAACGGTGACAATTCCTGGGGTAATATGAGCACAAAGCATAGTCACAGCACATAGTAGAAACAGGCACAATGCTTGGGGTAATATGAGAACAAAGCACAGTCATGGCACATAGTAGAAACAGTCACAATGCTTGGGGTAATATGAGCACAAAGCACAGTCACAGCACATAGTAGAAACAGTCACAATGCTTGGGGTAATATGAGCACAGAGCACAGTCACGGCACATAGTAGAAACAGTCACAATGCTTGGGGTAATATAATCACAAAGCACAGTCACGGCACATAGTAGAAACAGTCACAATGCTTGGGGTAATATGAGCACAAAGCACCGTCACGGCACATAGTAGAAATAGTCACAATGCTTCGGGTAATATGAGCACAAAGCACAGTCACGGCACATAGTAGAAACAGTCACAATGCTTGGGGTAATATGATCACAAGGCACAGTCATGGCACAAAGTAGAAACAGTCACAATGCTTGGGGTAATATGAGCACAAAGCACAGTCACTGTACACAGTCTCAACGGGGACAATGCTTGGTGTAAAATGAGCACAAAGCATAGTCATGGCACACAGTCTCAATGGTGACAATTCCTGGGGTAATATGAGCACAAAGCATAGTCACGGCACATAGTAGAAACAGGCACAATGCTTGGGGTAATATGAGAACAAAGCACAGTCATGGCACATAGTAGAAACAGTCACAATGCTTGGGGTAATATGAGCACAAAGCACAGTCACAGCACATAGTAGAAACAGTCACAATTCTTGGGGTAGTATGAGCACAAAGCACAGTCACGGCACATAGTAGAAACAGTCACAATGCTTGGGGTAATATGAGCACAAAGCACAGTTACGGCACATAGTAGTAACAGTCACAATGCTTGGGGTAATATGAGCACAAAGCTCAGTCACGGCACATAGTAGAAACAGTCACAATGCTTGGGGTAATATTAGCACAAAGCACAGTCATGGCACATAGTAGAAACAGTCACAATGCTTGGGGTAATATGATGACAAAGCACAGTCACGGCACATAGTAGAAACAGTCACAATGCTTGGGGTAATATGAGCACAAAGCACAGTCACGGCACATAGTAGAAAAAGTCACAATGCTTGGGGTAATATGAGCACAAAGCACAGTCATTTCACATAGTAGAAACAGTCACAATGCTTGGGGTAATATGAGCACAAAGCATAGTCATGGCACATAGTAGAAACAGTCACAATGCTTGTGGTAATATGAGCACAAAGCACAGTCACGGCACATAGTAGAAACAGTCACAATGCCTGGGGTAATATGAGCACAAAGCACAGTCACGGCACATAGTAGAAACAGTCACAATGCTTGGGGGAATATGAGCAAAAAGCACAGTCATGGCACATAGTAGAAACAGTCATAATCCTTGGGAGAATATGAGCACAAAGCATAGTCACGGCACATAGTAGAAATAGTCAAAATGCTTGGGGGAATATGAGCACAAAGCACAGTCACAGCACATAGTAGAAACAGTCACAATGCTTGGGGGAATACGAGCACAAAGCACAGTCACAGCACATAGTAGAAACAGTCACAATGCTTGGGGGAATATGAGCACAAAGCACAGTCACAACACATAGTAGAAACAGTCACAATGCTTGGGGGAACATGAGTACAAAGCACAGTCACAGCACATAGTAGAAACAGTCACAATGCTTGGGGGAATATGAGCACAAAGCACAGTCACAACATATAGTATAAACAGTCACAATGCTTGGGGTAATATGAGCACAAAGCACAGTCACAGCACATAGTATAAACAGTCACAATGCTTGGGGTAATATGAGCACAAAGCATAGTCACAGCACATAGTATAAACAGTCACAATGCTTGGGGTAATATGAGCACAAAGCATAGTCACAGTACATAGTATAAACAGTCACAATGCTTGGGGTAATATGAGCACAAAGCATAGTCACAGCACATAGTATAAACAGTCACAATGCTTGGGGTAATATGAGCACAAAGCATAGTCACAGTACATAGTATAAACAGTCACAAGTCTTGGGGTAATATGAGCACAAACCATAGTCACAGTACATAGTATAAACAGTCACAAGGCTTGGGGTAATATGAGCACAAAACATAGTCACAGCACACAGTATAAACAGTTACAAGGCTTGGGGTAACATGAGCACAAAACATAGTCACAGTACACAGTATACACAGTCACAAGGCTTGGGGTAACACGAGCACAAAGCATAGTCACAGTACACAGTATACACAGTCACAAGGCTTGGGGTAACATGAGCACAAAGCATAGTCACAGTACACAGTATACACAGTCACAAGGCTTGGGGTAACATGAGCATAAAGCATAGTTACAGTACACAGTACACACAGTCACAAGGCTTGGGGTAACATGAGCACAAAGCATAGTCACAGTACACAGTATACCCAGTCACAAGGCTTGGGGTAATATGAACACAAAGCATAGTCACAGTACACAGTATACACAGTCACAAGGCTTGGGGTAATATGAGCACAAAGCATAGTCACAGTACATAGTATAAACAGTCACAAGGCTTGGGGTAATATGAGCACAAAGCATAGTCACAGTACATAGTATAAACAGTCACAAGGCTTGGGGTAATATGAGCACAAAGCATAGTCACAGTACATAGTATAAACAGTCACAAGGCTTGGGGTAATATGAGCACAAAGCATAGTCACAGTACATAGTATAAACAGTCACAAGGCTTGGGGTAATATGAGCACAAAACATAGTCACAGTACATAGTATAAACAGGCACAAGACTTGGGGTAATATGAGCACAAAGCATAGTCACAGTACATAGTATAAACAGGCACAAGGCTTGGGGTAATATGAGCACAAAGCATAGTCACAGTACATAGTATAAACAGGCACAAGGCTTGGGGTAATATGAGCACAAAGCATAGTCACAGTACGTAGTATAAACAGGCACAAGGCTTGGGGTAATATGAGCACAAAGCATAGTCACAGTACAATGTATAAACAGTCACAAGGCTTGGGGTAATATGAGCACAAAGCATAGTCACAGTACATTGTATAAACAGGCACAATGTTTGGGGTAATATGAGCACAAAGTGTAGTCACTTTACATAGTATAAACAGGCACAATGCTTGGGGTAGTATGAACACAAAGCATAGTCACCGTACATAGTATAAACAGGCACAATGCTTGGGGTAGTATGAACACAAAGCATAGTCACAGTACATAGTATAAACAGGCACAATGTTTGGGGTAATATGAGCACAAAGCATAGTCACAGTACATAGTATAAACAGTCACAATGCTTGGGGTAATATGAGCACAAAGCATAGTCACAGTACATAGTATAAACAGTCACAATGCTTGGGGTAATATGAGCACAAAGCATAGTCACAGTATATAGTATAAACAGTCACAATGCTTGGGGTAATATGCGCACAAAGCATAGTCAGTTACAAAAATTACAGTTAATGAGATGACTTGAATAAAGTATCAGTTGTATTATTATTAACTGATGGAGGTTTATAGGCAAGAGCAGTGGAATATATCAAGACAGACAAGTGCATATGCAGTCAGTTAAGGTAAGTGAAAGATGGAAGAAGGATGCAAGTGTGAAGATGGAGTAAGGTAAGGGGTTATAGTGGAAGGAGTCAGGTTTTGGACAGTGTTGTACAGGCACAAGTACGTAACCAGAGGGAAGAGAGGTGCTGTCTGAAGGACTTCCTGATGACAGCAGGACTGCTGGTGGTTCTGATTGAAGGTGGCAGGAGTTCCATAGTTTTGAGAGAGTAAAACAGTAGAGGATCTGACTGGCTGAGAGATTTGGCTTTTCTACTTTGAGCAGTAGTTTTTTTCTGATCTAAGAGGTCTGTTTAGGTGATATTCAGTATGGAAGAAAGGGAACGGCAAACTGTTTGTTTATATATAAATTTATGTGCAGTAGTTAGTTAGTGAGATAGTGTGGAAATTCAAGCCAGTTTAGTTGTCATAGCAATGAACAGTGACAGGCTGAAAATGTTGTATTAGTTAGAAATTTAGCAACCTTATTGTAGCATGAGTCGAGTTTGGTTTTAAGGGAGAACTGGATATTGGTAAGATTTGGGTACCACATAGGAGAGAAGGTAGCAGAAAGGCTGTGGCTAGAGCCTTTTTTGCAATGTGATTAAAGAAATAATTATGTCTATAAAGAAAACCCAGTTTTTGGTGAGTTTTTTTGATGTTGCTGTGGATATGCAGGTCATATGTTAGATTTTCATTTATGATGAGACCTAGCAGTTTAGTAATGGGAACAACTTCAATGACAGTATTGTTCTGGGAGTAGACAGAGAGTTCACTCTTGTTTAGGGGGTGTTTTTTGGGGGGGTGAATATCAGAGATTTGGTTTTATTTGGGTTGAGGGCAAGATGGTTTTTGGACATCCAAGTTTCAGTTGATGTAAAGGCATTTTGGGTAAAATGTAGTTCAGATGTGGATTTGGCAGTGCAGATGATTGTAGAATCATCTGCATATTGGATGACAGTGCCTTGGGTAACAGTGGAATGGAAGTTGTTAATGAATATGCTAAATAGGAGAGGGCCCAATATAGATCTTTGGGGTACCCATGTAGTAGTATTTAGGAATGGGGAGAAGGAGTGTTGCCATTTGGTAGATTGTTGACTATTGGAGATATAGTTTGAAAACCAATTTAGGGCTGGGGGTGAGATACTCAAGTTGGAGAGTTTGGAGAGAAGAAGGGGATGGAATACTGTATTGAAGGCCTTTGAGAGGTCAAGGAAGAGTGAGGAGACAAAGTAATCAGCATCATGAGCCCTATTTACAGTGTCCATAAAGGAAAATAGAGCTGTGTTAGTACTATGACCTGGCCTAAAGCTGTGCTGAGTGGGAGAAAGGATTTGGTTTGTAACCAGATGATTAAGAAGATGATTGTGAACCCATTTTTTTAATATTTTGGAAATGGGAGAGAGAATAGTGATTGGTTGGAAATTGGAGATGTCAGTGTTGTTACCGTCTTTATGAAATGGAAGGACATATGCTTTTTTCCAGATACGTGGAACAAGGGACTCCTGAATAGATCTATTAAGGAGTATGCTGATAGGGTAGGCAATGGAACTAGTGGAAAGTTGTAGGAATTCTGCTGATAAGTTGTCTCGTGCATTAGTACAAGGTCTGAGTCTAAAAAGGATTTTTCTTTTATGATGTAGGCTGGTATAGACGAAAAGGAAAAAATAAGTAGAGAGGAAGTTGGGGAGAGTGATGAGGAATGTTTGGCTGAATATGGATTTGTTTGTGGGAAGGTGTGATGAGTTTAGCTATGGTGTCAATAAAATAAGAGTTACAGCATGAGGCTATTGCAGACTTTTTGTGCTAACAGGTTGAGAGCTGTGGGCCTAGACCTCAGAGTTAAATCAAACAGGATAATGAAAGCAGGAAGGTGTATGAAGAGAGACTGAACAAAGTGGGGCTTTGCTTCCTTGGAAAAATACAGGATAGGAAATGTGGAGCTAAAAAAGCATGCAGTGAAGCTGTGAAAGACATGAACTTAAAAGTAGAACACAGAGGGTAGAAGAATAAATGACTTCCAAGCAGGGGTGGTGGTTAAACTTGAGTTTAGATGTGAGGAAATCCTATTTCAGGGTGACAATGGCAGGCAGATGGAATAAGCTCACCGAACAGAGAGTAAAACAAAAATGAATGAAAGCCTTTAAAAGGAAACGTGATTAGATGAGAATTTGGTGCAAATGGTGGAGGACGAGACAATGACTGAATGCTTGATACAGCAAACAGAAACATGAGGTCTGCTGTTTGTTTTCTTCTGCTGGCATCTGGTATTTATGTATTTGTGTACAATACTATTGCAGGGGTCCTTGTTGAAGAGAAATCTAAAGTGAGTCAGTAATGAATGTAAGTCAGAGTACTGAGTAAACAGGGGGGAGTGTTACCAGCTTTTTAACAAAGCTGGTCAAACACCCATACCTAGGATAGTCAGATGAATACATTTACAATAAATACTTTTAACTAAAAAAAAAGCTAACTGAAAGAGCACTTGGTATAATATGTATTTTCATGGGGGAAGACCCCCCCTCCGCACACACACACAAAGTAGGCTGTTCTCTCTGTACTCCAGTTACTTACATAAATTAAGTCTAGGTTCACTGCACCTTGGAAACAATTTCTGGCAACATTTTAAAACAGTTCTGGCAAGTTTAGACTGGTTGTGGGTCTAGATACCATAAACACCACAAGAGCATGTGTGCAGTTCAACACACCACACCTCACCCTGACATTTCAGAAAAGAACAGCAAAAAGGATGCACTTTTCATGCTACAAGCTATGCAGTAGCTAGATGAGCTTAACATGTCAGCTCATGAAAAAAGAAGGGGAGAGAAGGGAGAAAAGATATATAAGAAACTTTTAAATACATTAAGAGAATCCCCATAGTCTAAGTGGGGCATTATGTTTAACAAATAAAGATGTAGTTGAACAACAAGGTACGATTTAATGTTACAAGGTGATGTTTCAGGACAGATGCCACAAAGTATTTTTTCAGTCAAAGGGTGGTGGATGATTACAGCAGCCTTTCTGAGGGACAGCAACATCAAGAACAATAACAGACTTCAAGAATTATGGGAGAGATTATAAAGTAATTTTTATAAGGCTTGGGAAAAAAAAAGAAATAACCCTTTTTCCCTAAACAACAGTCACTAAAGCTGTATGCCTATACCCTTAAGAATACCAGAACACACTGCTGCACTTAATGATGTTTTAATCACAGGTGACTCTGGACTCGGACACACACAGGTTGCACTTACTAGACTGATGAGCAAGGACAGAGTGATTGTTAACTGTCTCTCAGAGGATTGAATCTGTAATGTCACTAAGGTCCTTAGATCCCTTCACCCTAAGGGTTATAGCCCATGAAGGAGTGGATGATCTTAGATGAGCCAGCCGGGGGGGGGGGGGGATTGATAAAGAGAAACATGGCTGAGCGCACAGTATATGTGAACAAGGAGGAAAAGTAGTTAGATTTGAATAGTGTCTTGGCATCACACACATGATGTCACAATAAAAGCAGAAAAATTACTGACTTTACCTATTTTCTTAGTGATCTGTATCATTGCAAGGAGATCCAATGTATGACATCTTGGGAGAAAATAGTAAACAGTCTTATCTACGTCACCAGGGATTGCCTACACTTCCTGCCATAGGGCTTCCACAGGTTGTTGGAAAAACTTTCTACTCCCATAGAGCTGTTTTCAGACAGTCAGTCCCTTACACCTTCAGACCTGTATCATTTTGGCATTGCTCAGTGCTAGGAGTCTAAACAAGAAACTGCCCAGCCTAGACGCCTGCCTGACCCTTGAGCATATACACATTTGTACATTTACTGAAACTGGTTTCATGCAGTGAATACTCCCCTCTTTACTTGGGTTTAGTTCTTATCATTCATTCAGACCTTCAGGTAAAGAAGGTGGCAAATCCAGAGGAGGCATATCAAAATTTAACCAAAATACCACTTCTTTGTGGCTATTCTAGCAAGATAAAGACAGTGATCTGGACATCCTAGTGTTAATAAACAAATTGAGTTACCATATCACTGCAAACTACCATACACTGAGACTCCAAGTACCGATATTTCAAATGGTTACCAGTCACATACTGAATGAGATATGCAGTGGTTACACACAGCTCAGCTCACTTGCTGAGTGAGATACGCAGTGCTTATATACAGGTTATGAGCTGAATGAAACGTAGTGGATATGCAAAGGGCACCTACTGACAGAGATATACAGTGGTTGCACACAGGTCACATGCTGATTCAGATATGCAGTAGTTACACACTGGACACCTGATGACTGTGATATGCAGTGGTTATTTGCAGATCACATGTGATATGCAGTGGTAATACACAACTCACATACTGAATGAGATATGCAGTGATTATTATACACAGGTCACATGCTGATTGAGAAATACAGTGATTACACACAGGACACATGCTAACTGAGATATACAGTGATTACACACAGAAAACCTGCTGACTGAGATATGCAGTCATTATACACAGGGCACATGCTGAGTCAGGTATGCAGTAATTGTACACAGGTGATATTCTGAGTGAGATAGGCAATGGTTACACACAGGGAACATGCTGATTCAGATATGCAGTGATTATACACGTGAAATGCTGAGTGACATGCAGAGGTTATACACAGTACACATGTTGAGTGAGACATGGAGTGGTTACACACAGGACACACTCTGAGTGAGATATGGTGTGGTTACACATAGGGTACATGCTGAGTGAGACATATAATGGTGTGATAAAGGGAGATACTGCCAGTCCAGCTATCTGAAATTTTGTAAATAATTATATGTCATTTGTGAATATTAACATGATTTATATAGAAGTGTGACAAAGGGAGATACTGTCAGCACAGCTATCTGGAATTTTGTAAATAATTATGTCATTTGTGAATATCAACGTGATTTATATAAGATGCTTGTGTTACAACTGTATTAGAATTGTATGTCATGTGTATATCAAACTGGTCTGTACAGACATGTGTGTTAAAAAGGTATTTTGTAAAGTACTGGGTATTTTGTAAAGTACGGAGCTTAAAGCTGTATCCACAGTGTGCCCTGCTACAAGAGAAAAAAAATGTACATACGCTATTGTAACTGTTTAAATGTATATATTTTAACAGTGGAAACTGTAATACAGGAGGTTAATTTCAGAAAAATAGCTGAAATGAAGTTACTTTATGGCAGCTAGAGACAGAATGTCTGTACTTGGGAACTTTCTGTATTGTCTTGGAGGTGTTTTATTGTTTTATGACTTCTAGCATCTGATAAAGATCTGAAGAAAAGCCCTTGTCTATGTATTTTTACAGGAAGAGGCTAAATGCTACCAGCTGCCATTGATGGTTGTTTAGGGCCTGGGGTCTAGAAGTCAGATGACAAGAAATTATGTCATTCTTCAAGCTAGCCCTGCAGTACTATTTGAGATAATAATTTGAGATGTCTCTGAGAGAGACATAGGATTCTGTATTCTGTCTTGGACCTGGCAACAACAAGAACCATTCACCACATCTGCCTTGCTCTTAAGTAAGTTAACTAGGGTACAGTAATTCTCTTAAATTCAGTCAAGAATATAGTGAAGCATAGTTTAGATGTTTTTCTTTATTTATTTGAGACTGTCCTGAAATGTGGTTTTGAACTCTGATGTCACTGTGATTATATACTGAATATTTTGTTGTTCTTTTATTATTTATTATTAAATATATTTAAACATTTCATTGTGGTTGATCTGTGTAGAGATATTTAAGTTCTGAGAGTACTTGCATATTTATTTGGTGACAATGTGTTGGCCACTCCTAATAGCCTTGCTCTTGGTCAAACTACCATTTGTATTAATAGTAACACTACACAATAAGGTTGAACACCCTTTGTTAAGTGCCTTAAAGTAGCTGATAAGGAGCTGGCTGGTGGCAGTGATAACTACCTTATAGTCGGGGAAAAAGGGGGCATAGCTAGTAAACCTGTGCCAGCCTTTCCCAGATGTGTGTCTTTGTGTGTGTGTGTGTGTGTGTGTGTGTGTGTGTGTGTGTGTGTGTGTGTGTGTGTGTGTAAATCAAACCTCAAAGAGTCAGCTACTTGGGCAGGGACACAAAGCATTGGTTGGACAGAGGGGGTACTGGAGGTCTTGGCTTGGCCACTCAGCTGAGATATCAACCCTATAGCTGTGCCAATGGTGAGTTTTATTGGGGATCTGGAGAAAGAGGGAGAAACCAGCCCTGGACTGACTGTGGTCTCTGTGTGCTCTTAAGAGAAATTGCACTTGATGCAGAAAGCTGCATCTGGAAATACTGTGTGTGTACCTTGTCATCCACTCAGTATACATCCCTCACTGGTGCCAGTGGTGAGGATTGAGGCTCCGTGATTACTGGTCCAGTGCTTGGTCATCACAAATGGTTATACATAGGGTGCCTGCCATAGCAGTACAAGTCAGATGGCACCTGAACCAGCAGGCATATGTTTACTTATTTCTCTTGGGGAGATTACTTTCCATTAATATGGGATCTGATAGGAAACTTCTAGGCTTTCCCCTCTTCTCTCATACATTCTAGGTTTCTTGAGTCATCTTGTAATGGTGGTCTCCACTTATAGAATTTCTGGTTGTCGGCAACATGCAAAGATGGAGTGCCAACCTCCTTTTTGCACTGAGATGATATTTGATTAGTGTCTCAGTGATATACACGTCCTTGTGATGGAATCATTTGTGAATCTGTTGTCAGGATACCATCTTCAGAAGGAGTATTCCATTCCTATATCTGAAGCCTTTATAGGTAGTAACCCCTGTGGGCTCTGCTCATTGGGGCTAATCTGGTTAAATATACACAAATTTGTAAGCAAGTAAGTATTTTATTGTTTATTTCCAAAAGCAGTAAAGTTCTGGCATATGTTTAACACAAATATGGCCATAATGTCTCACATTCCATCCATCAAACAGAAAATTACACTTTGTCCTTATCCATGCTTTCCTCAGTAGTTTTAGTTATAAGTCATTCGAATACATGCATGAGCTACTGGGTCCACATTAGAACATCGAAGTTTCAAAACTTCAAATGTTCTAATATTGAACCCTATTCAGCGAAAGCTGAAAATATCGAAGCAACAGAAAACCGAATTTTTTTCCAAGGGAAAGACTTCGGTTGTCCATTTCTGTTGCTTTGGTATTTTCAGCACTCTGGTGGAAAGTTACAGGTCGGGTTCAGGTAAGTGTGCGATTGAGTGTGGGTTAGGTTAGTTAGGGTTAGGGTGCGGGTTAGGTATGTGTGCGACTGTGTGGACGTGAGGGTTAGGGCAGGTTAGGTGAGTTAGGGTTAGGGCGCAGGTTAGGTATGTGTGCGATTGTGTGGACGTGAGGGTTAGGGTGGGTTAGGTGAGTTAGGGTTAGGGCGTATGTCAGGTAAATGTGCGATTGTGTGGACGTGAGGGTTAGGGTGGGGTAGGTGAGTTAGGGTTAGGGCACGGGTGAGGTGAGTGTGCGATAGTGACAGACCTTAGGGTTAGGGTTTGGATTAAGGTAAGTGGACAGTTAATGGTGTGTGTATAGTTTAGTGTAGGGTTAGGTGTAAGATTTTAGATGTATGTGTGTGGATTGCTGTTTGTTTGGTGTGCTTGTGTTGTGTGTATGTGTTTTGGAACAGCAATTTTTTTCCCTTAGGAAAAAATTTGCTGTTCTGTATGTTCGATGTTTTCAGCTTTCGCTGAATAGGGTTCGATATTAGAACATTCAAAGTTTTGAAACTTCGATGTTCTAATATAGACCCGAGCTATTGTGTTTACAATTCACTTAACCTAATGCTTCCTGCATTAAAGAGTAAAAATTGCCCTCTGAGTGTGTTAGAAGTGATTTATAATACTGATTTAATTTTTTGCATCTGTTCTCTGAATTTTAAAATAACCCCAAATTTCAGACGCATAAAATGCCTCTGACATGTATTTGTTTGAAGCTGCAGCCAGAGTAATAACTTGGTTGTTGCTAGCATTTATTTACTATATGTTAATAATTCAAAAAAAATTTGTCAGATTTTGTAATTATGTGTTGATCACTCCAGTGAATTATTAAAGTAAAGTTACTAGCATGTGGCAGTAATTATCATGTTTCTTATATTCTTATTATATTATTATATATAATATCAGACATTGCATGACTAAAATCTTGATTTACCAGCATTTATGCTGGGCATTCACTATTTAAGTAACACCTACTACTGTCTCTAATCCAGTAAAATATAAGACTGTGGAAGACTGATCAGTCCTGTACTGTACCACATAACAGTGTTATGGATATAAGCTAAGAAGAAGCTATATTTTATACGTCTGAATATGATTGTCCCAGTTTGAATATTGATTCTCGACAGTTTATTTACTCAGAACATGCATACCAGGACACCCCAAAAATAAGTGCTTGCGGCCATATATAATTGGTAAGTAAATAAAACAATGATGTAAGGGAAAAACTACATTTTACCATTTATATTTGACTAACAGGAAGAAAATTACTAAGTAGATAGGAAAGAGTAACACATTTACCTGATGTAGTGGCACTTCAAAGCCATTTACACTGGGGCAAGTTGGAATGATGAAGTTGTAAAAAAAATCACAGCTATGAATCCAAAAGAATGAATCCACTTTTGGAATTGAACTGAAAAGCAGAGCAAGCATTTACCAGCAGTTACCTTTGTAAATGCACTATTTGAACAGTTTGGTGCTATATTCCCTGGGGATTAAGAAAGAATCATACCACTGGCAGTAACAGATGCAACCTGCAAAAACTGTTTACATGAGGCAGGAATTTGGAATTCAGTGACATGTCAGCTATAATGAAGAAAGACCTCACTATCAGCTAACTTCCATGGCTCTGAATTCCCTTTAACCACCTCAAGTATAAATCAGCTCTTTACTATGATAATTAACACTGGAAGGGTCTGCATCACATTGGCACAGACACCTTCCCTTATTCACTTTCCCACACACATATGCACACATTCAAATACACATACACACACACACACTCACGCACACACGCACACACACACACACACACACACACACACACACACACACACACACACACACACACCACACACATTCGCTCACATACCTCTTACCTGTCCCTTAGTTGACAGAATGTCCTTGTGTTTCTTCATACTTTTTGCTCCTTGTAAATCACAGATTCCTTATAATCAGTCAATAAAGGCAGACATTAGAATTTCTTTATTTCTTACTGTTCATAAAGTGCATTGTGATACTACTCTATTAAAGTTTTTAAGTGAGTTCACTTAATAGTTTAAAAGTTCTCCCTATGCCGTCTTCTGTTCCTCCTGGCTTTGTCCCAAAGTCTCCCCACACACAGACACACACACTCAACCCTTTCAGCTGTCACTGATTTTGCACCCCAGTCCTGTTTTCTGTTATAGTACCCTCTCCCATAGCTCACAAGCTGCTGTGAGCAATTAATAATGCCAGACATTACAGGTCCGCAAAAAATAGCCTGTTACACTAACTCTTCAGTTAGCATATAGGGCAAAGGTTCCTACTAAGTATGCAGTTTTCTGTGTGAAAAAAGTGCAAGATTCAAAGCTTTTCCTTCACTTTTACTTAGTTTTCATTAATAGACTTTAAGGTAATATGTAAGCCTACTTCTGATTTCTGGTGGTTGTACAGAGACCTAATAATACAATACTTAGAGTGGAGAGTACACAGTTTGAATTCTTTTAACTGCCTTAATGTCAGAGTTATTCCCGATGTCTAGTGCTCCCCCCCCCGAACCACGTCTTTAGTGTTGCAAACCTTTTTTTTGTTTTTTAAACACCTTTAAGGAAAGATATGAAGAGTATCCCAGGTATCTAGTGTTTTGCAACCCCCCAATATTGCAGTATGTCCTCAGTCTGGAGGAGTCTGGAGGTGTGACAGCCCACCTCACACATACACATTCACACACACACGTGCACACACCTACCCTCCTACCCTACCTATCCCCTAACTGAACCCCCTAATGTGACCTCACAGGCAGACACACACACACACACACACATGCAGCCTCCCCAACACAACCTGTCCACTAAGCACACAAGCACTTACCTCAACCAGGATAGGTGAACATGAGCTTTCAGCTGTGTTTATTAACATGAAAGGCTATGTTACTTTGTTCAGGCATTTTCGGGGAGAGCACATGACAAATTAGCACAGGGCTCTTCCCCTGAATGTCTCATTACCATTTAGTATGGCTGCAGAAGCGGCCCAGTGTAGTACTGCCCATCTTCATGCTAAAGCACTATGGCATGGCTGTCTCTGAATCAGAAATCATTACTGCGAGGTGTAACCCTTCTGACTCCAACCTTTTATTATGAGGCAAAAGCAAAACTTAGTGGAAAATGCCATAAAGTATTAGAATAAAATGATAAAGTTAGGTGGAATTTCAGCCCCTAATTTCTCAGCTTTTCACCTTCTAGAGTAACATGAACATTTAACACCAAATGCACAGAAAAAAAAACGTTCTCCGAGGAGAAACTGTATAAACCAACACACCTCATGGAACAAGACCTGATACCAAAAGAAGAGTCCAAAGTAAAATTTTTCCGTTTATTCACAGCCACAAAATAAGTCAGGCGCTTTCATCTGCCACACTACAGGACTTTATCAAAACAGTTAACATCCAGTCACAAAGTGCTTTTATCTTTGAATTAGTTAACATCAATTAAGTATTTAAATAATTGAATTATCCAATAAAAGTATTCATGAACTTTTAAAACATTCAAGTAGTCATTCTAAAATCACAATGTATTAATTGTTACCATTTTAAATGAAAATAATTGTTAATATGAATACAAAACAAACATACATTATTCAAAAACATTCTATAAAAACTTTCACAGTTCATAGTTTGGTCGCTCTTTCTTTAAGTATAGGTACAAGGGGAACATGGTTGTTCAGACCGGGAGGGTGGGTGGCATTTAACAAAATCTGCCATCTATACTCACTTCTATATATGTTATTTGACCAATCCCCCCATTAATATCTTTCTTAATAATTTTCAAGATACCAAAACAAAATCCTTGCCTAACCCCACAAGAGAATGTATGTTTATATAACGCATTGTTAGTATTATGTGTCTCAACAGCATATAAATGTTCATATATATTCTTTTACGTAGGGATCTCTCTGTTTTCCCCACATAGAACATGTAACAGTCTTGACAAATAACTATGTATACTAACCCACTGCTATCACAGTTCCCTTTTTTCAAATAAATCTTTCTCTGGGGGTCACCTACCATTAATTCCTTACCTGTGTAAATATAGGGACAGTACTTGCATAAACCACAACTAGTTGTACCTCCTTGGGTGAGCTGTTGGTGAATGGGATGTTCAAACAAAAATTTCAAGTTGTGTCCCACCTTAGTTGTAAATAGGAGTTTTTCTCCCAGTTTGTTACTTAACTCTTGGTTACACTGCAATATTGATCAATTGTGAGTCAAAATATCCTTGACTTTACCATCAAAAGTTCCAAACTGTGTAACCATAGTGTTGGTATATTCTTGGTTTTTTTTATTATTATTGGGTCTCCCCACCCTATTTGTGGTTGTATCTTGACCTAAAAGTGGAACAAACTTGTTTCCCCACCCCCTTAGAATTTCGTCAGCCAAATCGTTAACCATTTTTTGGGGGTACACTCTGGCCAGAAACATAGAACTCAAATTTCCTAGTTCTAATTTAAAATCTGTAATAGTGGAGCACATTCTGGCTCCTCGAATCATCTGGCCTCTAACTAGGTTTCTTTTGATGTATTATGGGTGGTTACTTTAAAATGCCAAAAAACTGTTAGAATATGTGGACTTGTGAAAAACCTTGGATGTAAACCCTTGTGTCTCATAGTTCCTTTTAATGGTGACATCCAGGTAGTTAATTTCTGTAGCATGGAAAGTATAAGTGAACTTAAAATATTCACAAATATTGTTTATATATTCACAAAAATGTTTTACCATTTTTTCTTCACTTTTCCATAAAACAAAAATATCATCCAGGTAATGCAAGTAAACAAACCACTCTTCTTCAAAACCTGAGTTGAAAATGTATCTCCTTTCCCATGCTGCTACCACTAAGATGGCATACATTGGGGCACAGCTTGACCCCATGGCAACACCTCTTAGCTGCCTGAAAAATTCACTTTCAAAACTAAACTAGTTGTGCTGTAAGATAGTCTCCATAGCATCAATAATAAAACTGAAAAGAGGCCCCCTCAATGTAGTATATTGTAACAAAGCCTCTGAAAATAATTCCAATCCTATTTCATGTTCATAGGTTCATAGGTTCGTACTAAGCTAGCTGCCCTTGCGAGCCATTTTAAGCCTAGCCAATTATCCCTTGTGAGACTCAAACCTTGCACCTTGTGTTTGTAAGGCAAGCACCTTAGCCATTAAGCCACCCTCCCAACCCCATGTAGTATGGAGCTAAACAAGTCTACTACATCTATAGTAGAAAATCCCTTAGATTCTAAGAAATATTCTTGTTTAATTCTTTCAAGGAAGTCCCATGAATCTGTTAACACATGTTTAATAGGAATTAATGTATATTTCAATAAACGGTCAATGAAGACCCCCATTGAGTAAGTAGACCTGCTGTGTGCTGCTATGATGAGACAATATGGTGGGTGAAAAACATTTTTATGCACTTTCGGAATTCTGAAGGCAGTGGGGATGTATGGGTGGTCATTAAATAAAGATCTAAAAGTTTGTTCATTAATCACATCCTGAAATAAACTATCTTCCAGGAATAGCATTAGCTTTTTATGAGCTATGTCTATTTCTCCCCTGGAAACTATTTCAGAGTGATCTGTGTCATAGACTACATTTGCTATATCATTTTTTTTTGTATAGGTTGCTACAAAATACAATATATCTTCTCTGCATGGAGAATCTATTACTTTCTTCTCCAAATTTTTTATTACTCAATATTCACTACAAGTATCATCCAACATCTTAACACAGTCAGTGAACTGTATATCCTCCCTCAGAAAACCTTTGTTGTAATTCCCTTTTAAGTATTTCAAAATCCTCTGAAAGAATAGTATTCGCCCTTGGACTATATAATTTACTATATAATATAGAATTCATTAGATGTTCTGCATGATTACTAGTAGCATGCAGTATTATACTGTATTGCTACAAGGTTCCGCCACAATAGAATTTACCGATTGGAAGGTTTGTCAGGAAAAAAGAAGTTACGTACTCACCATAACGTTCCATGTTTGTAGTCCATCTCGCCCTTCATTCTTACATATGGGTTCTGAGCCGATCCTTGGCTACGACTCGGCCTATTACAAAGATCAAAGTCTCTTAGTTAGCTCGTGGCTAGGTAGGTATCCCATAGTGCACTAGTGCAATCCCCAGATCTTGTTTGCTGCTAAACTATAGAAAGACAGAACTAAGGTTATCCAGAAAGAAGAACAATAATGAAAGGTCTACACCCTACCAATGTAAGGCTATCCTGTCTCCAGATCCTTCCAGGACGGGGGTAGGTGGGTGGGTTCATAAGAATGAAGGGCGAGATGGACTAGAAACATGGAACGTTATGGTAAGTACTTAAATTCTTTACGTTCTGTAATCCTATCTTGCCTTCATTCTTACATATGGGACAGCATCCCTAGCACCTTATTCTTGGGTGGTTCACAGGAAAATACTCCTGGGTACCATGGAACCAAAGGAGGCTCTACCCCTTGAGGTCAGGTCCAATTTGTAATGAGTAATAAAGGTATGAGGGGTAGCCCAAGTTGCTGCCACACAGATACTATCAATTGGAACCCTGGCTTGGAAGGCAGCAGCTGTAGACTGGGATCATGTAGAATGAACCTTAACCTTGAATGGTAGAGTTTTCCCATCGGAGGAGTAAATGAAGGAAATACATTTAGACAGGGTCACGTTAGAGACTGGCAGACCTATTCTGGATTCAGAAAAGGATACGAATAACTGGTCTGACTTTCTAAGTTCCTTAGTCCCATGAAGGTAGAATCGTAACTGCCTGTGAACATCCAGTTGGTGAAATTTGTGTTCTTCAGCGTTAGAATGATTAGGGAAAAACACAGGCAATTCTACGGTTTGGTTCAAATTAGTTGGAGAGCAAACTCTAGGGATAAAGGAAGGATGTGCATGAAGGGAAACTCTTTGTGGAAAATCGATAAGGAGGATTAATTGACAGTGCTTGTAACTCTGATACTCATCTAGCTGATGTGATGGCTACTAGAAACAAGGTCTTCCAGGACAGAAATTTCAATAGGCACGGATGTGCGGGTTCAAAGGGTGGTGCAGTTAGTTTGGACAGAACAAAGTTTAGATCCCAGGGAGATATTGGTTCATGAAAGGGTGGTCTCAGCAAAGTAGCACCTTTAAGGAACGTTTTACACAATCGGTGGGACATCAGGTTAGATTCATGTTATCCCAAATGAAAGTTAGATATCGCTGCCAACTAGACCCTAATTGTGGCAGCAGCAGATCCCTGATGGAAAAGTTAAGACAAAAATTATAAAACCATAAGGATGGAAGCAGTGTAAGGATCCACATTCATTTCTTTAGCCCAGATAGAAAACCTTCACAATTTGCTAGTGTATAGTTTTCTAGTGGAAAGTTTATGCAAAGACGTAAGGATGTGAGCCACAGCAGGTGAAAAATCATGAAGCCTGACTAGGGATGGAATTGGAGCAGCCACACTGTCAAATTGAGGGTGTGGAGGCAGGGTTGAAGAGAGCCTGACGTGTGTCAAGAGGTCTGGCACTGGGTCTTGAGTCCATGGATCGTCTAGTAGGTGAGGCCCGAGAAAGGGGAACCAAATTTGTCAAGGCCAGTAAGGAGTGATGAGGATCATTTTGCTTCCCAATAACTTTGATTTCTGTATCACTTTGGATATTAGCGGAAAAGGAGGGAATGCATAAATGAGTCCCGGGGCCAATCGTGAATGAGTGCATCTCTCGGTAACTCTCCTGGAGGGGGGATTAGGGAGAAATAGCTGCTGCATTTGGTATTGATCGGGCTGGCAAAGAGATCACAGCAAGGCTGCCCCCATTTGTGGAAGATCTGTTGTGCTACTTCCTGATTCAGAGACCACTCGTGAGGCATCAAGACTGCCCTGCTGAGCTTGTCGGCTATCACATTGGTTGTCCCTGGGATGTGCGTTGCTACTAGAAAGTGTTGGGAAGATATCGCCCACTTCCAAACATGAATAGCCTCTCGACAAAGGGGGTAAGATCTGGTTCCTCCGTTTTTGTTTAGATACCATACCACTGACATGTTGTCTGATTGGATTGCTATCGTCCCTAGAGGAAGAAAGTCATGAAGTGCTTGCAATGCTAGATGCACTGCTCTCATCTCTAGGACATTGATATGCAGGTGAGCCTTGTGATCTTGCCATGTGCCTTGGACAGTCCTGCCTAGATAATGGCCCCCCCACCCTATCTGTGAGGCATCTATGGTCACAGTAGCAATGGGTTGGTAAGGAAGGAATGGAGTGCCTGTTGTCAGCTGATCGGGTTGAATCCACCAAACGAAGGTCCTTTTTGAAAGACTCTGTTATGAGGATATGGTGAGAAAGAGGCAGTTGTTGAAAGGACCACTGGGAAGATAGAAGCCATTGGAGAATTTCCATGTGCAATCTGGCTAGAGGGACTAGAGTTATGGTGGAGGCCATGGTCCCTAAGAGTTTCAGCACTGTCTTTGCCTTGACTTTCTGTAGAGGAAGTAGACTGAGAATTTGTTGCCTGAGGTTTTGAATTCTGTCTGCAGGTAGACGAGCTAGCATCGTGACGGTGTCTATTTCTGCGCCTATAAAAGTCACAAATTGAGAGGGTGATAAGGCAGACTTTTCCCAATTTACTGTAATCCCCAGCTGGGAACAGAGCTGGATGGTTGAATCTCTGGTTTGTAGGAGTAGGTGCCTGGTGGTGGCAGTCAGGAGCCAGTCGTCCAGGTACAGAAACACTTGGAATCCACAACGTCTCAGGTGAGCTGTCACTACTGCTATATATTTGGTGAATACCCTGGGGGCTGTGGTGAGACCAAAGGGCAGAGCATGAAATTGGTAATGGCTGGCTCCCAGCCGGAACAGTAAATGACTCCTCGATGCTCTGTCCATTTTTATATGGTAGTACGCATCTTGGAGGTCTATGGAGCACATCCAATTGTCTTTGCCTAACAGAGGGAGTATAGACTGCAGTGTCACTATCTGGAACTTGGCCTTCTTTACAGATTCATTTAGTTTGCTGAGGTCCAATATGGGCTTCCAGTCCCCTGTTCATTTTGGCACTAAAAAGAATATGGAGTAAGTTCCGAATCCTATCTGGTCCACAGGGACGGTCTGGATGACTCTCTTTGCAAGCAACTTTTGAACTTCTACAGTTGCTTGATCCCTGTGATCGGGTGGAACATCTGCGATCTTCTTGGGAGTGTGGGGTGGAAGAGAAAAGGGTATGGAGTAACCTCTGGTGATTATTCTTTGTACCCATTTGTCTTGGGTGATGTTTAGCCAGGCTTCTGGATACAAAGATAGGTGACCCCCGACTAGCTCCAGAGAAGCGCAGCCGGGCCCCACATCAGGAGTGCTGATAGGGACAACCTCGAAACAAATCGCGGCCTCCCTGGTTTTGCAGACCCCCCCTGCCTCTAGTGAGACATTTACTATTAGCTCCTCCTCCTCTGCCTCTGAAGGATGAGTCACCCTGTGCATCCGGGAAATATCTCTGGGACTTCTTGAACCACATCTTACCACCTCTCTGACCTTTGGGATATGGTCTAGAGGAGATGGTAAAACATACTCCCACAGCAGAGAGAGTTTTCTCTTCTTGTTCGCACCTGGTGAGTGTATCTTTTACCTTAGGTCCAAACAATGAAGAACCATCAGAGGGGGCGTTGGTAAAGGTAGACTTGAAAGGCTCCGCAAAATTACATAAGCACATCCAGGAATGTCTCCTAAGGGAAACTCCTGAACCTGCTGCCCTGCTCACTCCATCTGCTGCATGAGGCTCCATGAGGCTGATCTCATGATGGAATTTAAGGTGGACAACTAAGCAGGCACCTTATCAGGGACTCCTTCAGTAAATGTACCCTGAAGAGTATCCCCTAACTCCTTGAGGAGATCTCTTTGAAGCCTAGTAAAATGTGTGAGGTAGTTCAGCGATCTGAGAGTAAAAGCCGCTGAAGAAAAGATATGCTTCCCATATCTATCCATTGTTCGAAACTCCTTATTCGGAGGATGGACAGATGAAGTCTCTGCTAGCTCCTTCTTAATGGTCACCTCCACCACCATGGCATCTACGGGCACGCCCTTGGACAAAAAATCTTTCTCTTTCAGGGCAGACAGAAATGTATTGGGTCTTCTGGGAACTGGCTCCACGGCATCAGGAGTCTCCTACACCTTTCAACTAACCAGGTCTAATAGTTCATCAAAAGGTGGAGACACCCAAGAGGCTGAAAGTTGAGAACCGAAAACCTTCAGGTACACTGACTCCTCATCAGAAGGGGTGACAGAGGGCCAGATGCCTCTCTGCTTCAGGATCTCTAAGATGTCCACAAAGGAGACATCATCAGAGGATGACTTGGGGGACCCTTCTGACTCCTCGAGGTCAGTGTCCAAAGTGATCGACTTATCCGGGGAGTCTACATGCTTCCTCTTACATGTCCTCTTCTGAGGGGGCATCTCAGAAGGGTACTCTGGGGAAGTCTTGGAAATTTGGGGCCACCCAACGGGGGCTCCTGAGGCTGCGGGTCTCTGCTGTTGAGAGAGAGAGTAGGTGCTGAGACCGAGGTCAGTGCTTCAGGGGGGGACAGCGTCATTACCCTTGCATGGAGCTGATGAGTGAGACAGCACACTCCTCATCACCTCAAAAGCAGATCTCTCTGGCTCTGAAGACAGCCCAGTTCTGAGGAAATGGAGGTAGTAATCGGCTCCAGAGTGACCAGCTCTGAGATGAATGTAGGATCCGAGCTCACCCTAGCCAATGCATCGAGAGGGAGACTCAAAACTGATGAGGTTCGGGTCCAAGTGTCCCTGTCGGGGCCGACCAGTGAGCTTCAGCTCCTAGATACCATGGTCGGCACCGAAGGTGTCAGAGCAGAACTCAGCAACAAGACAGCCACAAGGGGACCTGGATCTGAGGGTTCCACAACAAGTGGCGCCGAAAACTCTGGCTCCAAAGGCCTGACTCAGCTCAGAAGAGGAACTACAACACAACAGGGAAGATGGACTCAGGTGGCTCCAGAACCGACTGGGTCGGAGCCAACAGCAATTTGGGCAAAGCAGATGACTTCAGGAGTCTAAGCACTACTCTTTCCATATCTTCCTCTGACAGGCTCTTGGAGAATCTGGATGACAGGGTAGGCAATCTGGATCTCTGTAAAATTGGAGATCTTAAGGTTGGGGAGAGCGGCAAAGGATCTCTGGACCGGCTCTGATGCAATTTTTCAGTAGTCGGCTCCGAAGAGCTTGGGGCCGACACTGCAGTGCCAACATCAACAACTTCGACCGGCTCCGAGGACAGTGGAGCTGAGGAGGTAGAAGTCTTGTCAAGTTTGGATTATTTCTGAGGAGGTAGTCGGTGCCGGAGAATGCCTCTTGGCCGACTTGACCTTCTCTTTTTTGGATGAATGTGATTTGGATGAAGAAGAAAAAGAACTCACTAAGCCTTCCTTGAAGAAAGGCTTGAGGAGACCTTTCAAAATTAACTTGTTCTTCCATTCCTGGAGAACTCTGGAGCTAAAGGAATGGCAGAATAAACAAGTTTCCTGCAAATGAATGGCTCCAAGACAATATACACAATTACTATGGCCATCCGTAATTGACATCTTCTGGGAGCATTTTATGCATTTTCTGAAACCCGTTTGTGGTCTTCATACTCTTTAGACAAGTTGAACTAAGTGTACCATTTGCCTTAGCTATATAATACAGCAGGTACACCACAAGCACAATGAGGATTAGGTCCTCTAACTTAAACTAGCCTAGCCCTAGCAAGCACACACACAAAAGGGAATAAAGAGGACTAGGTCCTCTAACTTAAATGGGCCTAGCCCTGTGGAAAAGGAAATATGGCAGAGAACTAGCTCCTCTAACATAAACAGACCTAGCTAAGTAGGCTAAGTCGTAGGAAAGCCAGAAAATTAGTAGCAGGTAAAGTATAGAGCAAACAACACTGCACGCAAGCTATACATTTCTAGAAACTAGAGCCCTGATATAAATGGGGGCCCACAGAGAAAAACTGTAACAAGGCTCAAAAAACACTGCACACTATATATATACAATAAGCGAGAGAACGAGGCCCTAACTAAAAACAGACCTATGAAATATCAAGGGTAATATAAACTAGCACATGGGATACCAAAATGAGAACAAGGGCCAACAGCCAACAAGTTCTGAACCACTAACTAATTTAAAGAGCAAAAAACACTTTTAAAAAAATTTAAACACTTCTAACACTACTAAACACTATCTAATAATAAGATAACTAGCTATATAACTGGTAAAGAGATAATAAAGAGAAAAAAAATTTGAACTTAGCCACGGCCAAGCAAGAAGCACTTCTGAACTTGTAGACGTGGTAAACGAGATCTGGGGATTGCACTAGTGCACTATGGGATACCTACCTAGCCACAAGCTAACTAAGAGACTTTGAGCTTTGTAATAGGCTGAGTCAGAGCCTAGGATCGGCTCCGAACCCATATGCAAGAATGAAGGCGAGATAGGACTACAGAACATCACCTCATAAAGTGCCATTTAAGAAAGCAAGCTGACGTGTCATAAATCTTAGCCTTTAGTAATTGTTGTTTAATTGACAGACAAATGCAGCAACATTTTCCATTTGTTTTTTGCATGTAAATACAAAAACATCAATATATAAAGCATAAAAGAATAATTTCTGCATGAAAAACTCCAGTAAATAAATAAGATCGCATTTTAGCATATTCTTAAAAATACAAGCATAAACTGGGCATACTGTGTCTCTATTGTTGTTCAGATTTTTGCAAGAAAATAACTGAGTATAATATAAGAAGTAAATGTGAGTAAATAGAAGTGTATAAAGGAAATAATGAAATTGGTTTTGGGACCTTCATGCAACCTTTTAATTACTGCTTGAAACCCATTTGTATGTGGGAGGAGGTATACAAAATTGAGATATTCAACTTTGCCATGTAGATTTCCCACCACTGTTCTGAGCCATGCATTTTTTCTGATAAGTGAGAGGTGTTCTTAACTCATTACCACCTAGTGACACCTCCGAGCATTTCTGCAGTTACCTCCTACTGTGCCTCTAGGCATCAAATACTGCTTGTTCATATTTGCGATAATAATTCCAAAACCATGCTACATACAAGGTATCAGAATATTTTATCTTGAAGCATACATGATGGCAAACAAAACTGCATTGATATTTGACCTCTGTCAATGAGTATTTATTAGAACTGTAAGTTGACAGCTTCATTTTTAAAGACTCAAGCCACACTCACTGGAAGTTAAAGGTACACATTCAAAAGAGCAGTACTGGAGTCAATGAGTTAATATTAGATTTGATTATTTCCAAAAATGGTTTCTGTAAAGATCTAGCAATTGCTCAGAGTGACATGTAACCATCTTATAGGGGATACTACTGGATACCCCAAGGGATCACCAAAGATCTCAGGAAGGGGATAAAAACTGGATGGACAAGGTGTTCAATTCATAATTTTTCTGGCATCCTTAGAAATAATTTGCAGTGACAGTCCCCACTGAAAAAGTGACAACAGTCCCTCATTATGTTAAATTAGTGAACACTTAGATAACCTAAGATAGGCTATAGTTTCTTCCAGTAATCTAATGTGCATTTGATGATACGTTTCTTTTGTCATTATGACTTTATTTCTGTCTTTATCAGTGAATTTAAAAACAAAAGTTTTTCCTTTTGTTTTAAACCTGTAATTATAATTATTCATTTCTTTGATAGTTTAAATTGTCCCTGTCTCTTCCTAACTTTTTAGATCATTGAGTACACATCAAGACAAAACATTATCATAAGCTATTAGATTATTATCAAACAGGTAGCTTACATTTGGCCTGTGTATCCAGTGGTGGTAATATATGTTGCTGACATCCTATTTTAAAATCCATATCATTGAGTAACATTATATTTAAGTCATATTCCTCCATATCCCCTTCAAATGTACTTATATTCAATATGGACACAAATGTTTCAAGAGCCTGATTGGTGACACAAGAGTCATGTATAATCTGACTGAAATTTCTCTGCATTCTGTTTAATTTGCCTTTAAAGAAAAATCTCAGGTGTAATTTATGTCAAAGATTAAGAATATTTATTATACTATTTAGCAATGGCTATGGGTACAAAGATTAATATTTGTGATAAAACTGAGCATTCAATGAAGTCACCAGTAACTCAAAATTACTATCATTAATTCCTGCAATGACTTACCTGTTTTGGCTTCCAAACCCTTTGCATCGGGGACACTTGCTCTCACTGGATGGATATTTACACCAGCTATTCTCCATATACTAGCTCCCACTGATGACTTGTCATCTGTCTCCTCTACATCTAAAGCAATAAGCTCTCCCTCTTAGGGACATGTTGTAATACAAATATATGTAGAGAAGAGAATAGTAGACTTCTCTGATAGAAAAATAATGATTGGATTTGTAACGACCTACACAAGTTGTTCTGAGAAACCTTTTAAGCAATAGTTATCATTACGTCCAACTCCAGAAAAAAAAATCTAAGACGATTAGGGACACTTTTAAAATATTGGTACTATTGAAACATTGGCAGAATAAGAGAATGTGAATTAATATACATTTTCTGAAGTAAAAGAAGTCTATAACTCTTAATTATTGTCATTATTTATTGAGTATACTTCACTACCTTTCCTCCAAAAGTCACTAGGTTTTGGCTGAATTAAGAAAGACAGATCTAAAATTTGAGTCAAAATCAGGAACAGCTGAGAGGTATGATTAAGGCCAATGGTAATGGGGAACCTTGACTTGTAAACATTATTTCAAGAAGAATTGTAATTTTTTATAATATCATCAATAATTCAAGGACATTCTGATGATTAGTAATTTTATATTTAAGAACAAAGTACAATTAAGGAACAGAACCTTCCCTTGCAATAAATGCAAAACATGTGAAATGACAAAGAATTGTCATGGAATGGAAATAAAGGGGGATATATATATTCCAGTGCAGGGACTTACTCTCTCATCAGCTGATTTTTTTTGTTGGTAAGAAAACTAAAAAAAACTAATATCACTCGCATTGCTCATGTCAAAAAATTATAACATAATCAAAGAGATGCTGGAAAAGGATAAGCAAAGACAGTGTTTACTGTGGCCAACATTCCAAAAGATTATCTGATGTGAAGGCAGGATATTTTGAGAATTCAACAATACCAGGAAAATCAGAAATCAAAAACTGTAGTCATCTGAAGAGCACCTGAATGCAAACTGACAGTCCATGCGAATGACTGGAGTGCATACATAAGGAATACAAGGCATGTATTTGAGACACATGCATCTTAAGAAGCAAGACATTTTGCAACTAGACATGTCACAAGGCTATCATGACATGCAAAAACCTTGTGAGAAGATAACTTTTTTGAAACAGATTCTTACATAACAGTTTCAATAGGCTAAAGTGCAACCTGAACTGTCCCCAAGATTTGACAAGAAGCAAAATCTGCATCAAAGTAGTCTAGTTATAATTTGTACATACAGTAGATCTATTAGAAAATTAACCAGATATAAGGAAAGTTCAGAAAGCATTTACAGTTCTTGCAAATGCTACAGAGCTAAAGAGGAAGTGAGTGTACATCATGTGGTCTCACACACACACACACACACACACACACACACACACACACACACACACACACACACACACACTTTGTCACAGTAATGACTTCATGAAGGCTGCAAAACACAATCGTTGTATATGTGTCTTTATTAGCATCTTGGCAAGCATTTAAATGTAATATGTTGTAGTAATCCAGCCAGATACAGATTACATCATGGGCAACCATCAGAATTTCCTGTGAAGTGATGGCAAATGTATTTTATCTGGGTGATGTGATGTTCCTCAGATGAAAGCAAGACATTTAGCCATAGCTAACACCTAGTACTTAAATGTCAGGTGATCAGTCAGCATTACTCCAAATGTACCTCATTCAGACATATCCTCTTACCTGTTTCCAACATGGAATATAATTAGGTTAAGCTAAGGAAATGTAGAGATCTGGTGTGTAATGTGTATGATAAAAACACTCCATTTTCAGTGGGTTGAACTTCAAATGATAATTCTGTATCCAAACAATAACTTTGACAACTCCACCTACAGCCTTCAATGATATCTCTGAGAGTTAGCTTATATATTCAAACAGTAGCCCTCATAAAATAGAGCTGTGGAGTCAGATGTTACAGAATATAGCTTACTGAAGAATGCAAACCCAAGATCACTCTGTGCAGCCATCCAAAAAGAAAAGAAAGTAAACTTTTCAAGAATAGAAAATGACAGACTCCAGAGAGAGGGTTCAGAAGGTATAGACATTCAACAAACTATCCAGTATTAACTCAGTTTGTAAAAGTTATGGTAGCAAGAATAATTTTGAAATACTTGTTAAAGGAAAGGCAATAGTTTTCAAAAGAATTAACATGTTACAGATCCATTTTCACCTTCAAAAGAGGGCACAACTTGAAAGCCTTGTTGGAGAGACCTTTTAGAAAACCAGTAATTAATCCTGGTATGTATAAATGTGGTAGGTGTAATTTTTGTAAATACATAAATGTGGGCAAGAATTTAAATATAACTGGACAATATTTTCATATTTTGGACAAATACAATTGCGAAAATAAAGGGGTGGTTTATTTAGCTTCATGTGACAAGAGCGACTGTTTCTATATAGGCAAAACTGACAGATCTTTGAAACAGCGCATATATGAACACGTATAATATTCGTAAAAACAACTCCAATAATGCTTTAGCTAAACACATTATTGAAAACAATAACCACTCTTTTTCATTTTCCATTCTAGATAAAGTTGTCCTTGACAGGAGGGGTGGTCCATGGTCTTTAATTTTGGAAGAAAAAGAACTACTTTGGCAATTGCGCCTAAATTCTTTTAATTTTCCTGGCCTTAATAATAACTGCAATGTAAAATGTTTATTGAATTTAAAAGCTCTGGACAGATGAGTTACTTAGAGAATATATATAAATAACAATATATTGTTTGTCAACATCAACTTTAACTCATTGTTAATTTGGATGATACATCTTTAATTAATGAAACAGGAAGTGATATCAATTTTACATTTACTATTTAAATGATTTATTTGCTTTTATTTTTTATATCTGATGAAGTTTGACAGCATTGATTTATAAGTCCCATCTTCTGAGTGGATGCCTTAGTCTAAATAAATGGTCCTAAAATATCTAAATACTAGTGAACTAAACTGACTGGACCTAGGTCTTATGTACATGATGCATTTTGTAAATGCATAATCACTATGAATCTCCAAGGTCACACATTGGAGAGTTTCCTTCCTGACATGAGCAGCTTTGTCAGCAAAGAAAGAAGCAAGAACATCACAATCTGAGGCAGAAAATGTCTTCCAGACAATTAGAAAGACTAAGATACCTACTATTTGTGAATAACAGATTTCCCCATTCAAGAACATTGACCTGTTAAGAGACATTTCTGACTGCTAAGTAGTATAATACTCATTCAGCTGTAACCTTCTCCTATAACTATTAACCATTATCCATTATACCTAACAACTTCTTAGCACAAGAAATCTGGACAAAACCTAAAATAATGGGGGGGTGGGGGCAATGGTCCAAAAATAGAGACAGATTTTAAATAGTGCTCTTATAGACTTAGAAAGTTGCTAGGATAAAAGTATTTGTGTTACCACGCATTTTCTGAAGGATATGACATTTGAAACTCAAATGTATTTCAATATTTAGTGAGCTCAAGCCACAGTGATTTCTCAGAAAACCGTACATTTTATGAGGAACAGACCAAAAATATGAGGCAAAAATCTGGACATTCTGTGAAAATCTGGACATTTAAGAGGTATGTTACCTATACATGTCACAGTACTATCAAATAATAAAGAGCTGCAGAAATATCACAGTAAAGTACTTAGAGATCATAAGGTACTTAATTACTAATATGAACACTCAGTCTTATCCCATAACAGTGAAATTTATCATTTGGCATTCCAATCTTACTTCGTTCTCCTTGAGACTGCAGAGCTTCATACCACAGTATGGTTCATATTTCCTCAGTAAACAGTCATACATGAACTGGAGTGAAGAGAGCAAGTGCATCCCCAGCCGCTTTCTTATAATTTGTGTTGATGAAGTGGTTATTTTCTGTTATTAGTCTGCTTCATTAATTTGTATATTCCAAAAGTAAAAAAAAGCGTTGACAGACACGGCACGAAAGGTATATTCCAAGGTTTATTACAAACACGAAGCACTCCAGAAATCAACCACAAGTGAGCACTTTCATCTCCTAACAATGGAGATTTCTTCAGACCGGTGGTTGAACAAATATAATACATTTAAATACCACTCAACATCAATTAAAACATAATTAAATGAACCATTAATTAGGTTGAATTTAAAAAAGGTTGAATTTAAAAAAGTTGATTGGTTAAAAAGACAAGAACTCATAAAATGCTAATGTTTAAGCCCATTTCTTTTTAAATACATAATAAATTCTTCCCTATTATTTAGTCCAGGGGGAAAACATGCATTCAATCTCACTTGCCAGCAGTATTCAAGCCAACCCAATTCTTCTTCAATATTAATATTTGTAACTTTGGGATGAATTGCATCAATCACTAAACATTTAAAATTATTTTTACATTTGTTTTCCATATAATGTTTACCCAATGCATTTTAGCATCACCTCTGCCTATTGCATAATTATGCTCGTATATCCTTCTATATAATTCTCTACTCGTTCTACCAATATAGAAGGACATGCATTCTAAACACACTAATAAATAAACTACATTTTTAGATTTACAAGTAAATTTGCCCGGAACTCTTACCATAGTTTTCCCTATTAAAATTTCATTACTATCTGTAAATAAAAATTGACAATAATTACAACTGAAACATTTAAACATACCTTTTTTCCCTTCTATTACCTTGTTTTTATTTAACTTGATTTGAAAAAAGTCTTTAAAATTCTTATCTCTCTTTTGCACAAATCTGGGTTTGTCTCCTAATTACTGTAAAAGATCTTTGTTGCCTTTAAAGATAGCCCAATTATTTCTAATAATATTTTTGATCTCATAAGAATCAGTGCTATTTTGTACCGCTAAAGCTGTCGTAAAATCCACACTAGATTCTATGTGAATTTCATCTATCATAACATTGTTTCTTTTAAGAACTTCTTCGTTCATAATTTCATTTAACATATATTCAGGATACCCTCTGTTGCACATCCTGTCGCAAAAACTATTTGCTTCTTTATAAAAAATGTCTTCATCGTCTGTTAAATTACTAATTCTATTAATCTGACCTTTCACAATATGCCATTTCGTATTCTTTGGATGTAGACTGGAGTAATGTAAATACATGTTGTTTTGACATTCTTTTTTATAAACATATAAACATTTATATGACAAATAAAGCTGTTGGAGAAGAAGCAAGCTCACTAAGGAGGTTGGAAAGGCTTGGAAACAAAAATCAGATTTCAACAGTGGTGGAGGTCCATGTAAATATGGCAGGGGAAATAATACAACATGCAAATGAACCAGTAGTTACAGCCAAAACCAAAGAAAATTTTAAGAACAAAACTAGTGAAGAAATACATCATAAAGTGAATGAGAACAAGCAGGTTATTGAAGTATATCAAAGAGTTGATAATCAAAATAGAACTTGGGCCCAAGTGACAGCAGATGGATATAAAGATAAAACCCATTACAATAAACAACAACAGCAAAAAAACTGGGTTGGCAGAAAAACTCCAAAGAAGTATTGGAATTACCATCAAAAACAGTGGAAGACATAAATAATGTCAATTTTAAAATTGTTAATTTGTGCGAGAAAAATATTTCTTATGAAGGATGCTGTGTGCTGAGCAAAGGATGGAATTTTGCTCCTGCACAAAGGGCAAATAAATTGACTATGATCAATGAATTACGGGGCTATGTTAGAAAGCTAAATTTCAGACTTCTTTTTGGAAATCAGAGATCAAATAGCTGTGATTTTTATAAACCGAGCTGTTATAATCCACCTCTGTGTAAAGAATTAGAAATGTTTTTGAATGTATGTGAAATGCAGATGTCAGAAATGTTAGAAAATTATTCTAAATTTAAGTATTATAATTTAACGAGAAGAGAAAAAGAGTATTTTGATGCCCTATTGAGAAATTACAATATATTAATTTTTAAGGCAGATAAAGCAGGGGCAATGGTTTTGATGGAGAGACAAGATTATGAAACTAGAATGAAGGAATTGTTATCCGATTCTAGTTTCTATAAAAAAGTCAATATGACTGAGGTTAGAAAAGTTTTTTCTCTGATAGAATCATGTATAACAGAGTGGTTTCATACTGGGAGAATTGATGATAAGACAAAATGGAATATCATTAATAATAATCCTAAAATAAGTAGAATTTTTGGTATACCAAAAATCCACAAAAATATTGACTGCCCTCCATTAAGACCAATAGTTGTCAGCAAGAATAGTAAGTCTGAGGGTATGTCTATTTTTGTGGATAGACATCTACAAAAGGTAGTACCAAATGGTACAACGTATATTAAGGACAGCTATGACTGTATGAAGAAATTAAATGATTTAATAGTCTCTGCTGCAGATATATTAGTAACTCTTGATATAAATTCTCTTTACACTATGATTCCTAATAAGGAAGGTATGGAAATGGTTAGAATGGGATTGTTGCAATCTAAAGTATTTTCTACAAACACTGTAAGTTTGCTCATGGAAATGATAGACCTTGTTTTGTCTTATAATTTTTTAGAATTGTATGATGAATTGTTTGTGCAAGTCAATGGGGTGGCTATGGGTGCTGCCTTAGCACCTAGTTATGCCAATGTATTTATGCAAGGATGGGAGATGGCCAATATTTTTGGAAGTATTTTTGTGAAGAATATTATAAAAATGTTGAGATTTATTGATGACATTCTAATAATTTGGAAAGGTTCTGTGGAAGAATTAGAAGTATTTTTTAAATATATTAATAATGTGTGTTCATATATCAAATTTACTCATACTTATAGTAAAGAAAAAATAAATTTTTTAGATCTCACTATTTATAAAAAGGATGGAAAATTAGTTTCAAAAATTTATAAAAAAGAATGTCAAAACAACATGTATTTACATTACTCCAGTCTACATCCAAAGAATACGAAATGGAATATTGTGAAAGGTCAGATTAATAGAATTAGTAATTTAACAGACGATGAAGAAATTTTTTATAAAGAAGCAAATAGTTTTTGCGACAGGATGTGCAACAGAGGGTATCCTGAATATATGTTAAATGAAATTATGAATGAAAAAGTTCTTAAAAGAAACAATGTTATGACAGATGAAGTTCACATAGAATCTAGTGCGGATTTTACGACAGCTTTAGCGGTACAAAATAGCACTGATTCTTACGAGATCAAAAATATTATTAGAAATAATTGGGCTATCTTTAAAGGCAATAAAGATCTTTTACAGAAATTAGGAGACAAACCCAGATTTGTGCAAAAGAGAGCTAAGAATTTTAAAGACTTTTTTCAAATCAAGTTAAATAAAAACAAGGTAATAGAAGGGAAAAAAAGGTATGTTTAAATGTTTCAATTGTAATTATTGTCAATTTTTATTTACAGATAGTAATGAAATTTTAATAGGGAAAACTATGGTAAGAGTTCCGGGCAAATTTACTTGTAAATCTAAAAATGTAGTTTATTTATTAGTGTGTTTAGAATGCATGCCCTTCTATATTGGTAGAACGAGTAGAGAATTATATAGAAGGATATACAAGCATAATTATGCAATAGGCAGAGGTGATGCTAAAATGCATTGGGTAAACATTATATGGAAAACAAATGTAAAAATTATTTTAAATGTTTAGTGATTGATGTAATTCATCCCAAAGTTACAAATATTAATATTGAAGAAGAATTGGGTTGGCTTGAATACTGCTGGCAAGTGAGATTAAATGCATGTTTTCCCCCTGGACTAAATAATAGGGAAGAATTTATTATGTATTTAAAAAGAAATGGGCTTAAACATTAGCATTTTATGAGTTCTTGTCTTTTTAACCAATCAACTTTTTTAAATTCAACCTAATTAATGGTTCATTTAATTATGTTTTAATTGATGTTGAGTGGTATTTAAATGTATTGTATTTGTTCAACCACCAGTCTGAAGAAATCTCCAGTGTTAGGAGATGAAAGCGCTCACTTGTGGTTGATTTCTGGAGTGTTTCGTGTTTGGAATAAACCTTGGAATATACCTTTCGTGCCGTGTCTGTCAACGCTTTTTTTACTTTTGGAGTTGGACTTTTGGTTTTAGCGTTTTTGCTGCTTTTTTGGATTAATTTGTATATGTTTGCCTAAGTGGCAGTAGTCATTCCTAAAAAGGGGACTATGGAGCGGCTCATTTACCTGATTAATAAATTTATTTTAATCAATCAGTCTAACAATCAATCATACTCTCCATGTTGTGCTCTCGAAGAAGCTATCTGTTTACATTTTTGTACATGGCTGCCTTAGGGTTTTTGGGTGATACAACAAAGTTTAATTTTGAAATGGGTCAGTTTATGGTTAGAATGTGAGAATGGCAGAAGTAATTGCCACCAAGAAGGCTGTCTTCCAGGACAAAATTTACAGAGCCACAGAAGCTGCAGATTCAAAGGGAGGTGAAACCAACACCTGTAAAACCAGCTTAAGATCCCACGGCGGTGTAGGGTCCTTGACTGGTGGCTGAAGAAGAAAGGTGTCTTTTAGGAAGGCTTTGCAGAGCTTAGAAGAAGCTAAGGAAGCCATATTATGCCCCACATGAAAATCAGAAATCACTGCAAGTTGAACCTTGACTTTACAGGAACTAACACCTTGTTGGAAGAGCTCTGCTAAGAATCCCAAAACTGAGGAGACTGGAGCAGTGAAGGGCTCTATGGCATGCTGTGTGGCCCAGATCAAAAAAATATCTCCATTTACTGGAGTAAAACTTTCTGGTGGAAGATTTATGAGTAGCCACCAAGATCTTTTTGACAGGAGAAGATAAACCGGGAGTCCTGACAATCAGGGGAACTGGTGCAGCCAGGCGGTAAGCTTCAGACTGCCCAGGTTTGGATGGCGAATCCCTGAAGGATGAGAAATGAGATCCAGAACTGGATCCAACAACCATGGCGGAGCCATCAGATGAGACCATACAGAAGGAGACCAGAATTGGCGAGGCAAGAATGGGACAATGAGGATTACTAGGCTCCCCAGCCTGCAAGCTTTCTGAAGGAATTTTGGAATTAAGGGAAGAGGAGGATAGGCATACAGAAGACCAGGGGGGCCAAGCATGAAACAGAGCATCTTTGGGGGCTTCCCCCAGGGGGGGTTCAGAGCAAAAAACTCGCTGCACTTTGCTTTAAAAGGACAGGTGAGGAGATCGCAGCAAGGCTGACCCCACTTGAAAAAGATCTGTTTCGCTACTGAAGAATTCAGAGACTGCTTGTAAAGCATCAGAATAGACCTGCTGAGCCTGTTCACTAGAATGCTGGACCTCCATGGAATGTGCATTGCCGCCAGAAAACGGCCAGTGAAGATCGCCCTCTCCCACATTCTTATGGCCTTATGACAAAGAGGGTAAGATCTGGTTCTGCCTTGTTTGTTGGTGTACCAGACCACCAACATGTCTGTCTGGATGGCAGCTGTTCCTGAGGGAAGATAGGCATGGAGAGCCTGCAACGCTAAAAGCACCACCCACATCTCCAGGATGTTGATATGCAATTTAGTTTTATAAGGGGACCACGTGCATTGGACTATTCCAAGCAGTGCCCCACCACCCTAGCAGGGAGGCATCCGTGGTCACTGTCACCAAGGGAAATGTGGGGAGAAAGGGAAGAACTCGAAGAATGTCCGGAGAATGTAACCACCACAGAAGAGACTTCCTGCACACCTGAGAGACTCAGACAGGGTGAGACAATGGAAGGTCTAACATGGACCATTGGACTGCAAGAGACAATTGAAGAACCTGCATGTGAAAGGGCGCTAGAGGCAAGTGATTGATCGTGGCTGCTATGGACCTCAACGCCCTTAATATTATTTCCACTGTCAATGGTTGGGCTTGAAGGATGCCCAGGATGTGAAGTTTCAGTAACTGTATCCTCTCTGAGGTAAGAAAGACCTTGGTTTGAATGGTGTCCAACCAAACCCCTATGAAATCTAATACCTGAACCGGGGCCAGTGAAGACTTGCTGAGATTGATGGTGATGCCCAACCGCTAGGCTAGGTGAAGAAAGTAATCCCTTGCTAGACAGAGCTGATGCCTGGAAGGGACAGCGAGGAGCCAATAGTCCAGGTAAGTGAAGACCTGTATGCCCTAGAGTCTCAGGTGAGCTGCTACTATTGCCATCACTTTGGTGAACACCCTGGGGGTTATGGTGAGACCAAAGGGGAGTGTGCGAAACTGATAATGATTGTCTCCCAGCCAGAAGCAGAGGAACCTCCAAGAGCACCTGTCCATTTTGATGTGGTAGTACGCATTCTGGAGGTCAGTCGAGCACATCCAATCATTATCCTGCAGGATGGGCAGGATAGACTGAAGGGTGACCATCCAGAATTTCATCTTGGCCACTGACATGTTCAAGGTGGATAGATCCAGAAATGATCTTAGGTCCCCTGTCTTCTTTTGCACTAAAAAGAACCTAGAATAAATGCCTAATCTGGACTGGTCTTGGGGGAACGTGTTGGATGACCCGTTTTTCTAGCAGCTTTGAAATTTCCAGTGCTGCATCCTTTCTGTGCTCGGGGTGGAATATCAAGGAAAGGGTTTACCAACACTGTTATGCCATAAAAAATGGGAAAACAGAAAATGCATTAGCGAAACATGTAGAAAACTACCCAGGCCACAATTTTGTTTTCATGGGAATTGACTGTATTCCAAATTCAATTAGAGGTGGGCCAACTTCTCTTTTATTAGAGATCCGTGAACTGGAATGGCAATTAAAGGTGGATGCTTTTAATTTCCCAGGATTGAATGAGAATTGTAATATTGCTCCTGTCCTAAAGTATAGAGCCTACTTAAGATAACTTCTTTGTTTAAAGGTTGTTTTATGGTTTTACATCTTGAATGTTACTTACTCAAAATTTATAAGCATATATATAGCTTACATTTTATTTAAGCCATAAAAGTGCGGGTGTTTGAAATCACCATTGATCAAAATGGTGTTAATTTAAAAAAATATATTTGTGTATTATAAGAAGAATGTTCCTTTCCTTTATTTATGTCAACAAAAAAATAACAAAAAACCTTTAGGGGTTATTATATTTTCCTTGGCACATTCTTCCATTCATTTCATTTTAATTAGGTCATAATTTTTGCTTTTGATTCTTGAAGGGGATTTTGATATGTTATGGCATTTTAACAGACAGTTCCTTTTTAAAATGTTTGATCATCTATGAGCAGGAAGTGATGTATCTGACTGATTTTCTTAATTGATATGTAATTGATTGTAAGTATTTAAATAAGGACCAAAGGGCTTGTGGCTTTTTTGGCTCCTGTACCTCTGAAGAAGCTACTCTACTGTAGTGGCGAAAACGCTTCTTTTATTGCTTTTAATAAACTTGCGTTAAGGTCTGTGGGGCTTGGTGGATTCGCTGGCACTTCTTTTCGTGCGCTTCTGAAGTTTGTTTTTGCTGTTCCTGTTGAAGGAGGTATCTGGGTGGTAGAGGTGACTTTAGAAAGGGGATTGAATAGTCTCTGGACATAATTTGCAACACCCAATGATCTTCTGTGAGGGACTCTCAAGCTGTTAGGTGTAGCGACAGGCGACCCCCGACAGCCTCCAGAGAGGAGCACTTGGGCAACCCTTCAGGGCTGCTGCACAGGTCTGTCTGAGAAAGGTTCTCAAGACCCTTGATTTCTCAGATGCCCCCTCTGCCTCTAAGGTGGCATCTGTCAAATTCCCCTCTGCCCCTGGAGGAAGGTGAGTCCTGAGTGTCCTGGGAGAAACTCTGAGATTTCTGGAATCACATCTTCTTGGTTCCTTGCTGATTCCTGGAAAAGGATCACTGAGGGGCCAAAAAGTGAATCCTGATGGCAGACAGAGGCTTCCCATCCTTCTCACTCTGGACTAGGGTGTCACGTACTGGCTTCCCAAAAAGGGAGGAACCTTCATACAGGGCATTCATAAAGGATGCCTTAAAGAGTTCCAAAAAGGCACATGACCACAGCCAGATGTGACACCTGATGGCAATGCCAGTGTCGGCAGCTCTGGTGGTGCCTTCTGTTGTATGGGAGAGGAGATGCATAGAGTTGTTAGCAACAGATGTCAAGGTGGCCATTCAGGAGGAGAACACTTTCCTGTCCTCCGCCGACATGGACCTCTGGGTAGACTCAGTGACCTCTTTGACCAGGTCTTGCTGCAGCCTAATCACATACGCCAGGTAGTTTAGCGCCCAGACAAAAAAGGTTGCTGAAGTATACACCCACTTCCCAAAATGATCCATCATCTTGGACTCTCGGTCTAGAGGATGGACTGTAGAGCTCTTCTGAGCGAGCTCCTTCTTAATGGCAGCTGCCACTACCATGGCATCAATCGGGGATCCTTTATGCCAATGGGTCCTGTCCAAAGGGGGGCTCACAACTTTGTCAGCACACTTGGGAATGGGCTGCTCCATGTCCGGTTCCTTCCATGCTTGAGATGTAAACAGATCCACCAAGGGATCTACAGGAGGGGACACCCAGGAAGTAGAGGGTACTGCACCAAAAACCTCCAAAAACACCGATTTGTCTGGGTTAGGTTTCTGGACAGACCACCCCACCATGCTAGCATAGGATTTCCATGATGTCTCCAAAGGAGACATCCTCAGGGGTGACCAGAGGTAGCCTTCCCCTTCCTCCAAATCAGTGTCTTCAGTGAGTGACTCCGATGGAGTTTTTTTTTTTTTTGCACGTGCATTTGCAAGGAGCCTCCTCAGTGGGGGATTCTGAGGAGGACTCATCAATGGCTTGCTGCTCCCAAGAGGGGGTGCCCTGGGGCATAGAGTTGGCAGGCTGTCCCTGAGATGGCAGGATGGACAGACCCACACTAGAAAGAGAGGGAGCCAGGATGGACTCTGAACACGAGATAGTCAAGGGCTTCAATGGAATCGAGAGGACCCTCTCCACCACATCGAAAACCAAAGAGGAATGGACCTCCTGAGAAGGGGTGATGGTCGAGGCCATATCCCTCCAACCCGATGGGGGAGTTGGAGCCGAGCCTACAGGGGCCAAGATACCTAGGGAAAGATTCTGCTCCAAACGGCTCATAGCTGATACCATCCCCTCAGATCTTGTGCCAAGGTTACGGCTCTGAGAGCCAGACAGATCTGAGCAAGTCGGATCCGACCTGCTCAAGGCCATAGCCGGCATCAAGGTACAAGGCACTCTCAGCTGACTCCTCAACACTGAGTGTCCTCAGATCCAAGGGCTCTGAAACTGGGGTCTGGATCAGAGAAGGAGATATAGGGATGAACACAAACTGCATGCTCCCAACTGGAGGGAAAGGGGGCAGCAAGACTCCCAACTGGATCTGGGTGCGGACAAACTTCCGCATCATCCTGTCCATCTCCGCTTCTGAAAGGCTGTAGCTGGAATGAGATGAGGAGGCCACCGACACTGGCCTGGAGTGGCAGTGAGGGGAAGCCTGCGCTAGTGACAGGGACCGAAGCTCCTCTGGCTCTGGGGAAAACCGGTTGGAATGGAGCTGGGGGGACTCCGACCTTGGGGCCAACCTAACTTTGGGAGGAGGGCCCGCTGAACCCGAACGATCCAGGGATTGCTTATTGGACCTATCCCTATGCTTAGAAGGCTTATCTCTGTCCCCAGGCCTCTTGGGAGGAGGAGGTTAAGTCCCAGAGGCTGGGGTGGAGACAGCAGAAGAGACCAAGGCAGAAAAGGGCTGTGCCCTTTTAAGATTAACTTATTCCTCCTGTCCATCAGTGCTCGGGGATTAAACCTAACACAGATGGAACAGGAGGTCTCTAGGTGGGCTGCCCCCAAGCATATCATTCACAGAGTGTGGCCATCGGCTGGGGAGATCCTATGGCCACACTCCATGCACTTTCGAAACCTAGGTTTCGGGCTCTCAGACATGGCAAAGAAACCCAACAAAAAACCACACACACACAGGCACACACACACATGCACAAAGAAAAGGAAAGGGGGGGGGCTTTCTTTTTTTTTTTTTTAAACTGACGGTAATGCACGGTAGGGTAGGAAAGGAAAATAGAAAGGGTAAACTTTAAGAGAGAAACTTTAGCAAAAAAAGGGAGAATAAAATAGTTCTTACCTAAACTGAAGCTCAGTGCAACGGAATGCGATGCAAGTATGAAGCATGGCAAATGAGATCTGAAGGAAGGAAGGAAGGAGACAGAGGTATTTTGGGTAGGGGAGGAACTTGGAGCTCAGATCAAGATGCTGGGTATGCAGCCGTCAGATCCATGCCAGACCTGGGAACCCACAGGTTGAAGACCAAATGAAGACAACAACTTCAGTTTATAAACTAACTACTCTCCAATCTTTCCCCACCTAAGGCACTGAGTAATGGAAATTCAAGCAGGTGTAGCATCTGCTAGATATTGGCTGAAGTTATTGTTTATCAAGGTCTCCATTAAAATGTGATATCAGTGTAATGTGATACAAGTCTCATAATATGGCAGACTTACTTTAAAAACTCCTTACATTGCAAAACAGCTCCCTGTACGGGGCCAGTGGAACAAATGTACCAGATATGTGTTAGATATTGGTCCCCCTAACTGCAAGAGACTGCACCCCTAATCAGTACTGAGAAATCCTAAAAAATCATTCATACAGGTTGCTCAGGACAAACTTGCTAAGTTCACCAGTGGTTAGCCCCCTCCAACTCCTCTTAAGAAGCTGTAATCATCAGCACAATAATTAATAGCATACAAGAGGGAGAGAAGAAGCACATGGACAGCAAGAGATCCTATCCCAATAATGCCCCATCACTGAAGCAGAATAAATGTTAAAAGTTAACTATCACATGAATCAATAAATTCCAGCTATAAAATGAGCTGACACATTCAAGCTTAAAATCAGCACTGTTATAAAAGTATCAATAGTAGCTCAGCATTCCATCTTAAAGATATTCACAAAGGTTCAAAGCAGTTTTCCATTACAAAGATGCCTGCAATGATTTCAAATCATTGCTCCATTATACAGATATCAGCAATAATTTAACTGATCACCTTTTTTTTCTGAAAACGACCTAGATAAATGGGTTAAATAACTGCACATATCCTGTCTAGCCCTAAACATTTTATTTATTAACCTCCTATATAATTCAGCTGTATCAATCTAAAATATTAGCTACTGAGGAAAAAAACAGTATATTCCACTACAGAAAGGTCACACAGCAGCACACCTATGTATAACTGAAAAAAATACCATATCATATTGCAAAAAGGTTACACACTAGCACACCTAAGTATAACTGAAAAAAAACAGTATATTTTACTGCAGAAATGGCACACAGCAGCATATCTAAGTACAACTGGAAAAAATAACACTATATCATACTGCAAAAAGGTCACACACCAGCATACCTAAGTATAACTGAAAAAACTATATTCTACTAAAGAAAGGTCACACAGCAGCAAGTATAACTGAAAAAAACAACCAGTATATTCTACTGCAGAAAGGTCCTACAGCAGCATACCTGGGATTCCACCTGTGTCCCTGCTGGGCAGGGGCATCGGGTGCTGACTTGTCTAAACATGGGCTAAACTGTTGGCTAGGCTGATAACGGCCTCTGGGCCAATAGCCTTGTAACCTCCTATGATCCTATGATCCTACGTATAACTGAAAAAAACTGTAAATCCTAGTACAGAAAAGTCACACAACATCAACTGAAGAAAAACACTATATACTTAAGTATAACTGAAAAATCTAAGTATAACTGAAAAAAGTATATTCTGCTACAGAAAGGTCACACAGCAGCATACCTAAGTATAACTGAAGAGTGACCAATGCAAAAGTAAAATAACAATAATAACAAATCAAAGCAGTTCATTAAAAATAAAGCAAATATGTCTACAAACTAAGACCATTATGCCATCCCATCAGAAAACTGAGCTGTAGATTTAAAGTACACAAAACCCTGTCCTAAAACTAACTATAATGCAATAACATCAATGACATAAACATAATTATGCATTAACATTAAAGGACCTGTAAGTAATAATTACTTAATTTCCACTGAAGGCACACAAAATAGCAACAAAAGCTATACAGAAAGTAATAAAAAAAACACCTCCTCCCGAGTGCGTGCACACACATGCATGTACACGGTTCCCCTTCACAAGATCGAATGAATGAAAGCTCGAAACCCATAAGCTCGAGCCCAGAATCTCGAACTTCCATTCACTCTAAATCGTGAATGGGAAGTTTAGAGCTTAAAAAAAAAAAGTTGACTTACCTTTTTGCAAGGGGCAAGGTCCCCTTGCATCCTCGCAGCTAAATCTAAATGCTCCGTGACCGCGCTATAGCGGAGGACAGGGAAATCTTCTGGTTTGCGCTTACTCATATAACGCAAACCAGAAGATTTCCCTGTCCCCAGCTGTAGTGCAATCTCGGAGTAGGAATATTTAAGTAGGGGGGGTGCAGGGGGGTGAAGCCCCCCTGCAAAAACATTAGAAAGGTGTCTGTTTTTTTTTTTTTTTTTTAGTTCCCCTTCACATTTTCAAAGTTTTGTAAATTCGCGATTCTGGTTTTGGGCTTATGAATTTTGAGTTTACAGAACGTCGGTCATGTGAAGGGGAACCATGTACACACACTTATCCGAATAGGAAAGAGCTAACCCTCCATAAAAATAAAATGTGCAAATCACTCTAAATGGGAAAAATACTGCAGAAAACTCTCAACCCCATAAGGAATCCGTAAGTAAATAAATAATAAACAAAATGAAAAACAAATCATAAGTGAACACTGCAATAAATCATAAAAAGCAGTAAACACTGTCTACTACCCTTCCTCCCAAACACAGAAGCCTGACAACAAAGTGAATAACCTTAACAAATTAACAAAAACTAAAACATGCCTTTCTATAAAAGTGCATTGACTTCAAAAATAAAACCACCATGTTTGCAATGTTTTCAAACTGATGAGTAAAGAATTCCATAAAAAACTCCCAAAGAATGCATCTAATAACCAACCAAAGAATCACTGCCTCAAACATTACAAAAGAAAATAATGCAAGAAATAAAAATCAAAAATCCACAGCTGTACAACTTTATTAATTAAAAAACAAAACAAATAAAAAACATTCAAAATATTGCACCCCAATGGTAAAAAATAGTTAATGAAAAATTATCTAAGACTGTATTGCAAAGCCTACTATAAAAGAGTACAGCACTACAGATGTGTTTGAAACTACAAATTAATTAACAAATTAGTTTACACTTGTTGACTTTCTTGGATGCTGAACGAGAAAATTATCACAATACTACATATGCATACATAAACTTAATTATAATTTTGTAATATAAATAAACAAAACAAATAAGATGGAGCAAAATGTGTGGAATGAATGATAATGTTAACTGCTTTCAGTAAAAAAGAGTGAGATTGCGTGGTAAATATAGACCATAATTTCATTTGCCTTCTCATATAGACCTTTTATTTATTTATTACTTATTATTTATTTATTTTTTGATTCACCAAACATCAAAAAGTTGATGTTTAAGGGCAGAGATACCGCAGTACACAGAAAATTTATGAATACCGCTATTAAGAGGACAATTTGCTTTTGGGAAATGAGATGGCATGGGATGTCTAACAGAACATGACCAGAAAAATGACTTCCTGAAAGAATATTATAGGATTTCAATTATTATTCATTTGTTTATTTATTTGTTTGAGGAAGCTTAAGAGCAAATATAGAAAACCAAAATATGCACAATAAACGATTATGAAGGATAATAAAATTTGTTTGCAGCATATGTGCAGGCATGTCTTGGTATAATGGTTAAGATGTTTACCTCATAGACACAATGTACAAGGTCTTGATTTTCACCTTTGGAAAGGAAATTGGTTAGGCTTAAAATGGTCTCCAAGAGTAGCTATCCTAATACTTACCTATGAATGTTGACAGAAAAGGGGAGAATAATATGTGTGTTATAATAGAGACAAAGTAAGTGGGCATGATTTAAACACAAATTCTTTGCATTTTGAAAATTATGAATAGACAAGTTTGCTTTGGCATTTTCTATGCTGCAGGTTAGAAGGTAGGGCATTCCAGCTGGAGTGATTATTTGATTTTGTTTTGCTGACGAGTTTCCAACAACTGGATATTAATTATCTTTGGGAGTATATTAACTGTAAGAAAAGTTGCTAATATATATATATGTGTATATATATATATATATATATATATATATATATATATATATATAGTTTTGTGGGACAATTTTAGTTGGGATTGAATTTAGGTATGTGTAAGTCTGAGAGAGCCAAATCTCTCAAATGCTATTTCGTGAGTGATTTTATTTAGAAGGCTTTTTTTGGAATTTTGTAGTTTTACTGCAGAACTGCTCAAGTTTAGTGAGTTCAGTTCCATGGAATTTAGTCAGTAAAGAAGAGGCAATTATTCAACTCTGAAAGAAAAAATATGGATGATTCTAGATTGCATTGATAGAATAGCCTTTACTCTTCAAAGGACACATAGCACTTGGTTAGTTTTATCGTCGGTTGTTAAATATGGATGGAAATTTTTTTTTTCTTTGATGATCTTTGTTCCCATTACCTGTCAGCCATTATCCCCCTCTCAGCCAACTGGCTCATTTGTTCCCCATTACTGAAGTGAGAGTTGATTTGCATGTGGTTATCATTTAGGTAGCCATTAGGGTGGTTTGAGGGTGTCTGTCTTAACCCAGCTTGTAGAGCAGAATAGGCTGTCGGCTCTGGTCATTCCTCAATTCCACAAGGGATGTTGCCAGCAAGTAGCCCTGCCCCTCCCTATATGCATGGGAAGTTGTTTCCTCAGGCTTCAACTGGAGTCTTTGTGCTCCTTGAGCACCCAGTACTTTCCTGACCTCCCGGTAGAGGGGAGTTGTAGCCTAGTGAAGTGACCACAGAGTTTTGCTGTATTCAGCTGTGGGTTGTATATAGATGAGCATAGGATGAGAAGGACTGGTAGGTTTATGATTGTCACTGATAAGGCTATTAAAAAGCAAGGGGCCTAAGATGAAGCTATAGGGGGACACCAGTATTACTTGACTTTGAAGTAGACAGGGTATCAGACCAAGAGACACAATAAGTTTGATTGGAAAAGTAGACAGCATGCATCCAGTCCAATGATCATAAGACTAGACAACAGAATTGAAGGGATATAGTACTGAATGTTGTGGAAAGGCTGACGAAAAGGAAAGCTATAGAATCACTATTATTAAGTTTACTTTAAACAAAATTAAGTTAAACTTAGTAATGCAGTTTCAGTACTATGGCCTTTGCAAAAACTGTGTTGTGTTATTGTCAAAAGGTTGTTCTGGCACAGAAGTGTAAGTGAACAGAATATGCATACAGCATTTGAGGATCTCAGACAGGGGGTGAAACATGAGCTAAGCCTGTAGTTAGATGACAATATTGTGTCTGTCACTGTGGAGGGGTTCTATGTATGAGGCCCTCTATATTTTATGTACATAGCATTCCTTTATAACAGACTGACTGGTTAGTACTGCTACTGGGTATACTCTACCAACAGCTGCTTGGCCAAGGACATGCAGCTGAAATTATTAAAAATGGGTCATGATTTCTTGATTTTAAGGAGGAGTTTCTATCTGAGTTTGGGTAGGATGATAGATAATCTGAGGGTCTTGGAGATATTTGGGGAATACATATTGATTCTAGTTGTTTGAAATGGTACTGGTGTTAACCATCCTACTTTTAGAAAGGGATCATTAAATTTGCATGCAATACTTTGTGCCACTGAGATAAGTGGAAGCTACATTTCAGATTTGCTGGTAGCAAGGAGGTACAGGGGTCTATGTTCAGTCATCAAATGGTAAAAAAATCACCGAATGGCATTACATCAAAAATGCCATTTAGCGAAACTCCTCATGTGGAGAGCTGTGCCTCCCACACCCCCCCACTAATTATATATACCAACTCTAAGAGTGCACTACAGTGAGGAAGGGGCAAATTTCCTGATCCCTACAGTAATGCAATCTTACTCAAACGTCTTGACGAACAGCATGTTTGATGAAACATGCCGTTTGATGCTTTTTCTGTTCGATGACTGAACATAGACCTGAGGTACAGCTATAGGCTGAGGAAAATCCAGCTGCAATAAATCATACTATTTTTTGTTGGGATACTGGAATTTCATATTGTTCCCACTGAAAAAAGAAGTTATGCACTCAACATAAGGTTCCATGTTTGTTGTCCATCTTGCACTTCATTCTTACTGGTTGGGTTCGGAGCCGATCCTCGGCTCTGACTCAGCTGCATACTATAGCTCTAAGTCTTGTATTGGGCTCGTGGCTGAATACCTATCCCATCATGCAGTGTGTGATTCCCCAGATCTTGTTTGTTACTAACCATAGCCATATGTGTACACTAGTCCTATAATAAAGGATATTTAGAAAGGAAGAAAGTAAGAGAAGCTCCTTGCCAAGAAGGAAATTCCTCCATGCTCTCCAGAAGCCTTAGACTGGGGGAAGGTGGGAGTGATCATAAGAATGAAGGGCGAGATGGACAACAAACATTGAATGTTACGGTGAGTACATAACTTCTTTATGTTATGTTGTCCTATCTCACCTTCATTCTTACTGGTTGGGACAGTGTCCCTAGCACCATATTTCCTGGGTGGCTCATGGGAGTACACTTTTCAGCACAGTGGAACCAAAGGAGGCCCTGTCCCTGGAGGCCAAATCCACTTTGTAATGAGTGATAAAGGTATGGGGACTGCCCACGTAGCAGCAGAACAAATGCTGTCCATTGATAGTCTAGCTAGGTAAGCGGATAACGTTGCCATGGCCCTAGTAGAGTGACCCTTGACTTTGAATGGTAGTTGTCTGTTATTAGAACTATAAATAAAGGTAATACAGTTTGAGAGCCAGTTAGAGAGTGAGACTTTAGAGACTGGCATGCCTTTTTTGACTTCTGAAAAAGAAACAACTGATCAGGCTTCCTGAAATCTTTGGTTCTATGTAAATAGAAGCAAAGTTGTCTATGCACATCTAACTGGTGTAGTTTGTATTCTGCCTTGTTGCCATGATTAGGGAAAAACACTGGGAGCTTAACAGATCGATTTAAGCTATTTTGTGAACACACCTTAGGTAAAAAGGATGGATTTTTTGGAGAGATACTCTATCTTTACGGGAGATCAAATAAGGAGGTCTGATTGATAAAGCTTGCAATTCTGAAACTCTTCTTGCAGAGGTAGTAGCAACTAATAAAATTGTTTTCCAAGACAGAAATTTGAAGTCACAAGTTGATGATGGTTCAAAGGGGGGGGGGGGGGGTAAGGTCAGATATGTTAGAACAAAATTCAAGTCCCATGGCGAGAGTAGTTCTTTAATGGGAGGTCTTAACAAGCAGGTACCTTTTAAGAACGTTTTACATAATATGTGTGACATGAAGTTCGAAGTTCCATCACCTATATGAAAATTTGAGATCGCAGCTAATTGCACCTTAATAGTAGCTGCCACTGAACATTGTTGAAAAAGCTCTGATAGGAACTCAAGAACAGAAGTGATCGGGGCAGAAAAGGGATCAATGCTTTTACTCTGTGCCTAGTATGAGAATCTTTTCCATTTACTAGAATATAGTTTCCTCACTGTAGCCTTGTGCAAGGATGTCAAGATGTGTTTAACTACTGGCATAAAATTGTGAAGCCTGACTAAGTTGGGAACTAGAGCAGTCATGCTGTCAAATTGAGGGTTTGGAGGGAGGGGTGGAGGGTTCCCGACATATGAGTCAGAAGGTTTGGAACTGTGTCCAGAGTCCACAGTTCCTCCTGAAGGTGAGGCCAGAGGAAGGGAAACCAAATCTGATGAGGTCAGTATGGAAGGATCAGAATTATCCTGCTTTCCAGCAAGTAGGCTTTCTGAATGACTTTGGGTATTAGGGGAAATGCATAAAATAGTCCCGAGGGCCAATCGTGGACAAGTGCATCTGGAGGAGGGATCAGGGCAAAGTAGCTGCTGCATTTGGCATTCATAGGAGTGGCAAAGAGGTTGCAGCAAGGCTGGCCCCATTTTTGGAATATCCTTTCCACTATCTCTTTCTTTAGGGACCACTCATGAGGCATCAAAATTGCTCTGCTCAGCCTGTCTGCTATCACATTGGACTTCCCCAGGATGCGCATTGCTATCAGAAAGCATTGGGATGAGACTGGCCATTGCCATGCTCTGAGAGCCTCTTGGCAAAGGGGGTAAGACTTGGTTCCTCCTTGCTTGTTTATGTACCAAACCACCAACATATTGTCTAACTGAATTGCAATTGTTCCTAGTGGAAGAGAGTCCTGAAGTGCTTGCAATGCTAAGACCACTGCTCTCACCTCTAGAACATTAATGTGCAAATGGGTCTCATGTTCCTGCCATGTGCCTTGGACCATCCTCCCCAGATAATGCCCCCCACCCTATCTGGGAGGCATCTGTGGTCACTGTTGCCAGAGGTTGTTGTGGGGTAAAGGGTCAACCTAATGTGACGTGACTGGAAAGGAGCCACCATCTTAGATTCTTCTTGCATGACTCTGTAATTCTGATTTGCTGAGCCATGGGAAGTTCTTGTAAGGACCACTGAGAAAAAAGGTACCACTGAAGAATTCCCATGTGTATCCTGGCTAAAGGGACTAGGGTTATCATTGCTTCACTGTTCCTAGGACTTTCAGGACTGTTACTTTTGTCTTTGGCAGGAGATCAGTAATCTGTTGTCTGGGTACTAAAACTCTTTCTGCGGGTAACTTTGCTATCATACAGATGGTGTCTAATTCTGCTCTTATAAAGGTAATATGCTGACATGGCAGCAAGGCAGATTTTCCTGAATTTATTGTTATCCATAACTGAGAACAAATTTGTAAGGTTTGGTCTCTTGACTGTTGTAGTAGATGCTTGGTGGTGGCAGTCAGGAGCCAGTCATCTAGGTACGAAAACGCCTGGATTCCTAGCCACCTCAAGTGAGACATAACTACTACCATGCATTTGCTGAACATTCTGGGGGCTGTAGTGAGACCAAAGGGCAGAGCTCAGAATTGGTAATGACTGGCTCCCAGCTGGAAGCGTGACTCCTTGATGGTCTGTCCATTTTTATGTGTTAGTACACATCTTGGAGGTCTATTGAGCACATCCAATCATCTTTCCCTAAAAAGGGAAGAACTGACTGCAGTGTCACCACCCGGAACCTGGACTTCTTTACTGATTCATTTAGTTTGCTGAGATCCAATATGGGTCTCCAGTCCCCTGTTCTTTTCAGCACTAAAAAGAATCTTGAGTAAGTTGTGAATCCTATTTCATCTGCGGGGACTTCTTGGATGACTATTTTGTCTAGCAACTTTTGAATCTCTATAGTTGCTTATTCCCTTTGACTGGGTGGAACATCTGGGATCCTTCTGATTTGTGGGATGGAAAGGCAAAAGGGAATGGAATACCCTCTGGATATTACACTTTGTACCCACTTGTCTCTTGTGATATCTCGCCAGGCTTCTGGGTACAAAGATAACTGCCCCCCCAACTGCCTCCAGAGTAGGACAGATGGGCCTCCTTTCAGGAGCTCTGGAAGTGTCGGCCATGAAAGGAATCACAGTCACCCTGGTTTTGCGGACCCCCTCTGCCTCGTGGACAACATCTACAATTATTGCCTCCCCCTCTGCCCCTGGGGAAGGATTCACCTCGTGCATCCTGAAAAACTCCCTGGGATTTTTTGAACCACATTTTCCCACTCTTCTGACTCTTAGGATAGGGTCTGGAAGGTATGGAAAATCGTACATCAATGGCAGAGAGAGTTTTTCCTTCCTGCTCGCATCTGACGAGTGTGTCTTTGACTTTTGGTCCAAAGAGTGAGGAACCATCGAAAGGGGCATTGAAAAAGCTAGACTTGAAAGGTTCTTCAAAGTTACACAAGTGCATCTAGAAGTGTCTCCTTAGGGAAACTGCTGAACCTGCTGCCCTACTCGCTCCATCCGCTGCATAGGAGATCAGCCTCATGGAAGAGTTAACTACGGAATTTAAGGTGGATAGCTGAGAGGTCACTTTGTCTGAAACCCCAGCAGCTATTGAACCTTGGAGAGTATCTCCTAATTCCTTCAGAAGATCTCTTTGTAGCCTAGTGAAGTGCGTAAGGTAGTTCAGTGATCTAAGGGTAAAAGTCGCTGATGAGAAAATACGCTTCCCATATCTGTCCATCGTTTGAGACTTCTTGTTCGGTGGATGGACAAATGAGGATGTTTCACAGAGTTCCTTCTTGGTGGCTGCTGCCACCACCATAGCATCTACAGGGATGCCTTTGGTAAGAAAGTCTTTGTCTGATGGAGGTGTTACAAATTTATTTGGCCTCCAAGGGACTAGTTCCAATGTGTCTGGTGATTACCATGCCTTTTGACTACTCAATTCCATTAGTTCATCAAAAGGCAGAGACACCCAGGAGCTAAAGGTTGAGATCTGAAGGCCTTCAGGTACACCGACTCCTCATCAGAAGGGTTGATGGGCTTCCAGCCGCCACTCTGTTTCAGGATTTCTAAGATATCTGCAAAAGAGATATCTTCAGAAGGTGACCATGGGGACCCTTCTGACTCCTCAAGGTCAGTGTCTGAGGTGATTGACTCATCTGGTGAGTCCAGATGCTTCCTCTTACATGTTGTCTTCTGAGAAGCCTTCTCAGAAGGGTATTCTAGGGAGGTCTCGCGAGAGTGCAATTTGCCCAGTGGGGCTCCCTGAGGCCCTGAATCTCCACTGTCCTGAGGATGGGGTGGTGCCAAGACAGAAGCCGGTGCCTTAGGGGGGAGACTACCAGTACCCTTGTGTAGAGCTGCAGGTGGGGACAGCACACTCCTCATCAGCTTGAAGCAGATCCTCCAGGTCTGAGGATGCCCCTAGTTCCGAAGAAGTAGAAGGAATCCTTGGCTCCAATGATACCGGTTCTGAGTCCGATGTAGGAGCTGAACTCACTCGCACTGAAGCCCCAAGAGGTAAGCTCGGAACCGAACAGTCTTGGGTCCAAGCGTCCTCCCTGGAGCCGACTGGAGACCTTCGGCTCCTAAACACCCCAGAAGGCACCGAGGGTGTTGGAGCAGACAACGGTTACGAAATCTCCTGGATGGGTCTTGGGACCAAAGAATCTACAGCAAACAGTACCTGGCACTCCGGCTCTAAAGATCCAGCTTCGCACAGAGGAGGAATCGACGCGGATGAAAGAGTCTTAGTTGGCTCCGGAACCGGTTGGGCTGGAGCCAAAAATAATTTAGCCAGTGCCGGCAACTTCAGTAGTCTATGCACCACCCTATCCACATCATCATCCGATAGGCTTCTAGAGGACCTGGAGGAAAGGGTAGATGAGCGAGATCTCTCCAATATGGGAGATCTTAAGGTAGGGGAGACAGGTAATAATTCAGTGGATCAGCTCCGAAAGCTAGTCTCTCTCGGCTCTGAAAGCTGTGGAGCTGAAGGACTTGACTTGTCCAATTTCAAGATCTCTCTTGGTTCTAAAACCTGTGGAGCCAAGGGGATTGATTTTTCTGAAGACATTTTTGATATTTTCACTGGTGGTTCTGAATGACCAGATGAGGAAGAAGAAGAAGGTCTCTTGGAAGGTTTGTCACTTTTTGAAGAAGGAGACTTGGGCTTAGAGGAGGTACTCTGATGTTCCAAAGCTTCACAGAGTACAAAAACACCATAAATTGAAATAGCACATGTAATATGATCTAAGCTCAAACAGCACTCTATAAAAATGTAAACTCAAAGCAAATCTAATTAAATATATAAAATTAGATAGGAAAGTTTAGTTCTGCCCTCTAACTTAAACGGGGGCTAGGCCCTCTAACTTAAACGGGCACTTGGCACTCTAACTTAAATGGGCCAAGTATTGCTAATAAGAAAAGACACATACACTAGAAAAAACCCACTAAGATTTTACGACGGGATAGGGAAAAAGAATACAGGCCTACGACTAAAGGCGATGGCCAACTAAGCAGCAACCATGGTAATATATTTGTAAACAACACACACAACACGAGAAAGAAAAACTATCTCTATAAAACAGCTATATCTAACTAAAGGACAATAACAGTTAAGAAATATGTGAAATATGTAAGATTTCCAAAAACTTAGCCATAGCCAAAATGAAGAACCTCCGATTCTGTTAAGCGGCAAATGAGATCTTGGGAATCACACACTGCATGATAGGATAGGTATTCAGCCACAAGCCAAGTGAAGATTTCGACCTATAGTATGCGTCTGAGGCTTTGAACCCAACCAGTAAGAATGAATGCAAGATAGGACAACATAACATCACTTCTTTCATTCTGGCTATACATTCAGAAAAATATAACTCCTCAGGGGGATCTGAAGAACATCTTTCTAGAGAATTAGATTCCTCCCTTTCTCTGGTGTAGGAAATGAAGAGTTACATTCCCAGGCAAATTGAAGTCCTTCTGAATAAGAATCAGAATCAAACATAAATGGACATATATACATTTATTTATTTTAAAACTCATAAAAGAATTAGAATTTTATTAAAGGCTTAAAATAAGCCCTTAGTAAAACACGGACAGTCTTCTCTGTATAACTTCTGTGAAATAGGAGAAGAAATGCCCAACTTTCTGTTTTCCTTTTCTAGGACATCCCATACAAAATGACCAGCCTAAGGATTGAGCTCTTCCTTGAAAATCAGACTCTCTAGGTTGGCTTTATGGTAAAGCACTGCCTGCTCCTTCCTCTGAGTCTGACAAGAGTGGTTCTCTCTTGCCCAACCAGGACTACCCAAAAGCCACAGAGGACATGCCTAACTCCAGGTCTTTAGCAGCTTCTCAAGGAGCAATACCAGCTGAACCAAGAGAAGACTATGAGTGGTCTGAAGTACCTGACTTGACCATAACAAAGTCACCTATTAGTGGCTGAGGCAATAAGGAAGCCATTATGACTACTGAAAACTTCCATGAAACTTTCTTCGTCTTGCAAACAGGGATGAGGGAAGAACTGAAGAGCCCAAATACTGCTCCAGGATTTAGTCAAGAAAAGTGCCTGAAATGAGGACAGAAGAGCCAAGAACAGTCAGTGAACCTTTAAAAAAGTTTTCTATGAAAAAAGTAAACTTTTCCTAAGAAAATTAAGTAAAGTGTAAGTTTTTTTGAAGCGTATTTATCTGCCCCTTCTTGGTGAAGTGAAATCAAACGGTATTAACCTCTGACTTGATTATATCACCCATTGCATTATTCTAAAACCCAGTTTCTACTGTTAAGAAACTAAAATTCTTTTTTTCTCTGCAATTTTTTATAATTTTTATAACTTTAATGGAGCTTTTCTCCCTAGCCTCCACTAACAATGGGCTTTAGTGCCCAGCCACGCCATCCCAATAAACAAAAAGTAATAAAAATAAATAAATAAATGCTAATCAGTCAACAACCACTCAAAGATTGCAAGGAGAGCGCACTTTGGTGTCAAGAAAGCTTTGAAGGTTGGCACCCTAACCTTTGACTTTATGTAGCTCTCCCCAAGCCCTATAGTAGTTAGGAGTCATGGAAGGTGCCCTAAAACTTTGGAAGCTGGCTGGGAGTCCTATCCATGAAAAAATATAACCCATACAGCTTACGCTACAGACATACAGTAGTTAGGACTCATGGAAGGCACCCTAAAACTTTGAAAGTTGGCTTTTTGTCATATCCATGACAGAATATAACCCATACAGCTTAGGTTACTACAGTAGTGATATAATAATGAACTTCTTAAGATGCTCCACTTTGCTCCCAAACACATGATGGTTTAAAGGCGACAGCAAGTTGTTTATTAGTATTACATTTACCATTGCTTTTTTAGTCTGTGTCACAGTTGAAAATAATCAAAGAAGGCTCAGTTCATTAGTCAGTTAATAAATAAAAACAAGACCTTCTTCTGCTAACTTACTCATTTCCCCTAATCTTCATTTTAAATGACATTTTCTCTCATTTTCTTCTGATGAAATATTGCACATGCTTGAAACTGCTCAATGAATCTACTTATGGTATACAGTTTTATTCTACTTTGTTAATCTGTTGAGGGGCTGATGCATTTTAATATTAACTTTTTTTCCCAGCTGTTCCAGATGCACTTACTGTGTTTTATCCAATGGCTTATATTGCCTACTCTTCTGATGCCCAACTGCTAATACTGCAAACACTGCTGTATAAAATTCTGTTGCATATTCATTCACCTTCGGCGATTTAAAAATAATTTGTTAGTGTTCCATTGAACTTCTGATGTAGGAATAGCTGTAATGCATGCCATGCCTCCATTCCGAGGCATAGATTAAAAGGCTCTTCAGACCAGTTTATTTGCCTGCTTAACAAATAATTAATAAGACACTGGTTACTTCCACAGACTCAGCAGGTACCACAAATAAGGTGGGGCTACTGATTTACTCACTCAGAATCTGTATGGGCAGTTATATTCAATACTCCTTCTCAAGGAATAACAGAAAACAACAGAAACAACCTACCAATGGGCTGTAAAATCTGCAGCAGAGGCTCCCCTGTTCACCTGTCACTGTGCTGAACAAAAGCCTCTTTACATTAAACTCCTTTTCTGCAAACCTCTGGCATATGCAGGAACTGGTTTTCCTGACAAGGTATTTAGAACACCTGGATACATACTGTGTCCCATACTAACCTAAACACTGAAAATAGGACCTTTTTTACGCCTACCCTCACAAACAAAGGACATCTCCACCAACAAACTGCTATCACCAAGGGAATGGCCTTGTGAAGTACCATGATCAGACTTGCACAACTCCCACTCCATTACAGCATACAGATTGTGGAGTGACATTATAACCTGATCATATCAATTTCTCTCTCAGATCCATCTTATGTTATACCACTTCTGATAGACATGGGTTATAACTGCATACTAACAATATCTAAAAATCAAAACATCTTTATTATATTTGCTATATGCACATGGCTTGTACATTAGTAACTGCAAAGTACTGCCGTGCTAATCAATGACAACTGTTCATTTATATATTTTTTCTCAACTCTAGAATTGGAATTATGTGGTCAGTAAAGCTCATTTGATCATGTAATTATAACCAGAATGCTGTGATTGTTTCAAAATGCTGGATTTCCTTAGAACTTTTCTCCCCATGAATCCAGTATAGAAATGGATCTGTCCATGCAGACAAACTTGGTCAATATATTGAATAACCGGTAATGTAAATACATAAAATATGGTCTGTATGTCATTCATGATAACTTACAGCATACTATTATAGGAATCATGGGTATATTTAATGCGGTTTACAGTACTTACATTGCAGACACTAGTGTATATCTGTTTCATTCTATGGTTATCAAGTTACAAGGAAAAACAAATACGTAATTTTAAAACATTTATAACATTCAACTTACAATCTTTTGGCAAATAGCAAATGTATAATTTTTATGCCACTGAAACATGCCATTGTTGTCTGTGATGTTTCACAGTTTTGTATGCACTATGACTGTGTAGTTCATACTTACTGACTGGCCCACACATATACACGCAGTACTAACAGTCTTTTATTGCACAAACACACAGACTGGCACAGACTCACACATATGCAAACTCACACACAGTGAGGCACACACCCAGAAGTGCATAGATGCATGATCACCAAAACCATTCAGCTTGCCGTGTTCATTACATATCCTGCACAATCTCAGGTTTTACTTCTCCACTTCTTTCTGAAGGATGTCCTGAGTTATCTCAAACTCTTTGTTCTGGCTGGTGTGTGATTCTCAAACAATCTGGAAATATATCACTGATTGATAAGTATATTTCTTGGCATTTTAACCTTTCAGAGTTCTGCATTGTCTTAATTTTGCCTGACTGAATTATTTTATATATTTTCTGGCATTGTTTTCTGTTTCTCATTTGTCCTGAAACTGCTTCCCCCCTATTTCTGTGGTGAAGTTTATAAAACTGGTCTAACAGCCTTTGTGATATCTGACTGCTTCAAGGCTTGCTGATTTAAAAATAGTTTCTGTTTGTAAATTCCAGCATACTCTAGGTTGGAAACTCCCGGTGTTCTGGCTGGTGTGTGACTCTCAAACAATCTGGAAATATATCGCTGATTGATAAGTATATTTCTTAGCATTTTAACCTTTCAGAGTTCTGCATTGTCTTAATTTTGCCTGACTGAGTTATTTTATATATTTTCTGGCATTGTTTTCTGTTTCTTATCTCTCCTGAAACTGGGTTTTCCCCTCCCCCCACCCTATTCTTGTGGTGCTGTTATAGTTGTTGGCTTTGCAGTTGCTCACCCCTACTGTAAATTTTATCTGGGGCACCCCTCCCAGTCTGGTGTTCACTCTACTTAATACAGAGAGAACATTTGAGAAGGCCAACCCACTTAGGTTCTTAACCTTGAATTTTTTCTTCTGCTCCTTCTTCCTCTCTCCTTGCACTTTGCTTAAAAAAATTGCACTTTATTTTGCTTTTGCATCTTCTTAAAAGTACTCAGTTGTATTTATTTTGCTCCATTTATTACTGCTTGGTAGTAGCCTGATTAAATTGTAACTGTTATTCTAAGCCTTGTGGTTTAAGCATTTGGGCTCCAGACCAGTTGTTTTACATTAAGAAGGTTTGTAGTCTGCACTGCTGTGGCAGGACAGGTAGCTTACATCCTTCTAAGTTGGGAGTTGCTGATTGAAGGCTCAGTGTCTGTTATTCTAAAAGTATATTAGTTCTGGTTAAAGGACTTGGGCTTCACGCTAGTTATTTTTCATTAAGAAGGTTTGTGGTCTGCACTCTTGTGGGAGGAGAGGCTAGATTCTGCACTTCTGAGCTGGTAATTTCTGGTTAATGTCTTATTGTGCCTGCTTATTTGAACAGTTTTTTTCTGAAATTGGTTTGCCTTGTTTGCTGTAGCATAGACTAGATTCAGACATCCTGAAACTAGCTTTGTTTGTATAACTTGAGCACTAATCCAGGCCATCGTTTTTGGAGAAGGTTCCCCTGCACCCTAGTGGCAGGAGTGTGCAGTTAGAACTTGTCTGAAGACTGCTGGAACAGGGCTCAGTTTTAAGCTTTTTTTACTGGTTAATTGGGTAATTTGTTTAAATTAGTTTGTTCGTTTTCTATTGTTATATAAAAAAAATGCACTTTATTCATCTGCTTTCACTGTACTTTGTTTCTTCCTACTTTATTTTGCTTTTGCTGCTTGTTCTTAAAAGTACTTAATTGCATTTATTCTGCTGCATTTATTACTGCTTGTTAGTAGCCTGATGAAATTGTAACTGTTATTCTAAGCCTTTGGTTGAAGCACTTGGGCTTCGAGCCAGTTATTTTACATTAAGAAGGTGTGGTCTGCACTCTTGTGGGAGGAGAGGGTAGATTCTGCCCTTCTGAGCTTGGAGTTTCTGGTTAAATGTTTATTGTGCCTGCTTATTTGAACTGCTTCTTTCTGAAATTGGTACGCCTTGTTTGCTGTAGCATAGACTAAATTAAGACCTGCTGAATCTAGCTTTGGTTGTATAACTTGAGCACTAATCCAGGCCATCATTTTTTGGAGAAGGTTCCCCTGCACCCTAGCGGCAGGAATGTGCAGTTAGAACTTGTCTGATCGAAGACTGCTTGAACAGGGCTCAGTTTTTAGCTTTTTATTGGTTAACTGGTTAATTTGTTTAAATCAGTTTGCTCATTTGCTACTGTTATATTAAAAAAATATATACTTTATGCATCACTGCTTAGCTAGGGTTAAACTATTGCCGGCACCATAAAGTCTTCTCTTCAAATTTTCCCTTAGAACTAGCCAGTTTTTTAAGTTTTAGCAGTCAAATCGGTTTCTTTGAGCTCAGCACTTGTTTAGAATTTGTTGTAAGCACTAAATAAGCTACAAATTACTACATCATTCAACTTTCTTCACTTGTCTAGAGGAAAACAGTTTTTAGTACTTAATAAATAAGCACCTATCCAGGCAGGTCTAAGGGTCAGCTCCCGGTCTTTTCTCCTGTCTACCTGATTAATCTGGGCATCTTGGGGCAATGCAGCAATTGCCTCATGTACACAGACAACCCTCTCCTCCTACCACCCAACACTACAACCTATGAGAGATGCACTTATATAGCCAAACTGGAAGCAAAGCTCTCTTCACCCAAGACTGGACTAGACAGTCAAGAGGAGAAGGTAAACACTTGCACCACACCACACTCATCATATAGTCCCTAAAAACCTACACCACAAAAACAGACACATAGAAACACAAAACACACACCTACATTTGTGGAGGCTCTCAATAAAACCCTGCTCAAGCAACAGAGATTTCCAAAGCAGAAACACAAGCAACCTCCACCCCAACACAACCCAAATGATACATAGCCCACAAACTCAGTGTGCCACATAACCACAGCCCATAAGGCATAACAACGTACCCAACACTCTAGTCATAGGTGATTCTATAGTCAGGCACACTGATGTTCCACTCAACAGGCTAAACAAGGAGAAAGTTACTGTCAGCTGCCTGTCGGGTGCCAGGATCCGCCACATAATGCACGCACTCAGGTCATTCCACAACAAGTACAAATATGACTCTGTCATTGTCCATGTTGATGTGAATGACCTGAGACGTACCTCCCTGGACTACATGAAAAGAGCTATGGAGGAGCTCTCCAATCTTGTAGCCCAGGCAGGTATGACCCTAGCCCTGAGTAGCATCCTGCCATCACCCAGAATGATACCACAGTACAAGGACAAAATGATTGACTTCAAAACTTGGCTAAGCTTCTGGTGTCATTCTAAGGGGATCCAGTATCTGTCTGCCTGGGATGACATGATCGACAGACCACGATGCTTTACCAGAGATGGCCTGCAACTGTCATCCATTGGATTCCGGATACTGGCTACCCCTATAGTGCCTTTTTTAGGCAAGGTTCAAATGACAAATTCACTACCGTAACAGGTACAAGCAAGCAAAATCTGAGAGTAATGCTACTCAATGCTAGAAGTTTAAACCTCAAAATGCATTCACTCGAGGTACTCCTTAAAATGGTGAATAACAACATCTGTGCAGTGACAGAGACCTGGTTCAAGGCTCCAGAGAGCACCCCTGCATTATCAGGCTATAATTCATACCACACCTTTTGGCCACCTAACCTGGACTGAAACACTAAAGGTGGAGGCGTGTCCATATTCATTAAGGATATCCACACCTCCAGGCTAGTTGCTCAGAATAATGCATCTGAGATTACCCAAGTGCAATTAAATCTGGGCAAGACTGCAATCCAAACTGTAACCTGCTACAGATCCCTCACCATACCCCAGGATTCCCACTCCTCATTTCTTGATGCATTAACTAGGAAAGCTACTCATGTACCAAATCTTTTTGCTCAACGTTTTCTGGAATTCATAAATTCCAACACCTTGGATCAACTTATCCACACCCCCACCAGGGCCAGCAATGTCCTAGACCTGGTCATTACCAACATGGGCAACCGGTGTTCCACACCAGAGGTCAATTCCTCATTGGTCAGATCTGACCACAAGCTAATCACCCTAGACATCCACATCTCGCCCCCACCCCCATTAGGGAAACCACCATAAAAAGTGTCTCCAAAGCCAACTTCACGCTTCTTAAGACAGAAGTGGCAAACTTCACGACACCCATGCAGACGGACAATAGAGGTAAAACTGCTGAATCCTACACAAATGCACTTTATAAGCACTTACATGAGTGCATGGATAGTGCTATCCCTAACAGAACCAAGATGCTATCCTCCAAAAAAGCAAGCCAATCTTGTGGTCCCCTGCCACAAATAAACTCTACAACAGAAGAAAGAAACTGTTGGAAAAAGAGTAAAATCCTATGATTGGAGGAACTCCCTGGGAGAAGCTGAGATCCCTCATAAAATCCTCCAAAGCTAGTTATGAAAACAAAATCTCCACTGATTCTAAAGACAACCACAATGCATTCTATAGCTATGTCAAGAATCTCAATGGCAACACTCAGATTTGCTCTGAGTTACAGCACAATGGCACTAAATATACAGACCAACTGATATTGCCAACATCCTGGCAGATAAGTAAAGTGCTAACTTTACCCCCTCTCTCCCCCTAAAAGGCCCATCTCTATACTGGAAGAATGCAAAGTTCCTGTAATCACGGCTGCACAGGTAAAAAACACACTCTCCAAAGCCAAGAACACAGCATCCATGGGACTTGACAACATCCCAGGCTGCATTCTACATGAACTACAGAATGAACTGGTACCCCACTTAAGCACCATGTTTAATCATAGCCTCACCTCAGGCTTTGTGCCCACTGAATGGTGCACAGCGACGGTTATCCCATTCCACAAAGGGGGAGCCACCACGGACCCCGGAAACTACCGCCCCGTTAGCCTAATGAGCCAGGTCTGCAAGGCCATGGAACGTATCATCATGGAACTTATAAACAAAGACAGTGGTAATCTCCAAACTCTGGACCTCACCCAGTTCGGGTTTGTAAAAGGCAGATCATGTCTTGTAAACCTGACAGACTTCTTTGAAGCAGTCATTAAAGCCGTAGACAAGGGTAAGGTGGTTCACACACCCTATCTAGATCTCGCCAAGGCTTTTGGCACCATCCCCCACTCTGGAATTATAGATAAACTCACTAAACTAGGTATAAATCCCTATGTCACAAGATGGGTTACCAACTGGCTCACTGACAGAGCCCACACTGTGAAAGTAGCAGACTCCAAATCCGACTTCAAATCAGTGACAAATGGAGTACCACAGGGTTCAGTCCTGGGTCCTCTCCTGTTTGGTATCTACTTTTCTGAAGTACAGGCTAACACAGAAGGTCTTTGGCTAACAAAGTTTGCAAATGACTGCAAACTAGGAGCCATAATCTAAACTCCTAACTATGTGGACATCCTACAAAAGGGCTTCACTGAGACAGATGCCTGGTGTCAAAGCCATGGCTCCAAGCTCAGTGCCAAAAAGTGCATTGTCATCCCCTTTGGTAAAAACTCTGTACCCATGAGCTACCACACAGGTGGTAGTCTACTTAACACTGAAAGTGTGATAAGAGACCTTGGGACACAGGTGGACAGTAGTCTCTCCTTTGATAATCACATCGCCACAGTAGTTAGGAAATCCTTCTATGTGGCACACTTCATCACAAAAAGTTTGTTATCCAGGAAAAAAGAGGTCATTGTTCCCCTCTACTCGTCACTCATTAGACCCATTATAGAGTACAACACCCCTTTTGGTATGTACCTCACAAGACATCTACAACAACTGGAAAGGCCACAGAAATACCTCACAAAGAGGATTACCAACCTCAAACAGATGCCCTACGCAGACTGTCTCAAAAAACTCCAGCTTTACTCCGTCGCATATTGCCTACTCAGAGGCAATCTCTGCCTAACATACAAACCTATGTCAAACCCAGGGCTGATCCCTCTGAGCTACATGCTCTAGGGACCTAAACTTTGTCATCACAATAAACAGAACATGATGGAGGGATAGATTCCTGTACCAGAGACTTCCCATACTCTGGAACAAACTACCTATTTATATCAAACAAAGCTCCTCATTAGCACTCTTCAAGAAAAATCTTGATGATTGGTTGGGAAATGGGAAATTCACCCCGGGGATTACCTCTGTGGCTCTGCTCAACAGCGGCACAGGAAAATAATTTTCTTGGGTGGCGAAAGCCAGGGTACCTTTTTGCCTAGGCTTATATAGGCCCTAGGGCCAATAGCCTAGTACCTACCTATGAAACTATGAACAAGACTTGCTTATGCAGTCATTTTCTGATAGGAAAACCACAACCTAAAAGTCCCAGATAAGAAGACTGAAACAAACCTAGCAGACCAGACTGCATCTTAGGTGCATCACAGATGGGCTTAGTTTTAGAATTACAATGGCTGTTGTAACGTGTATAAATTGAATCCTAAAAAAAATCCCTGATGATATTATTACAGACAATGAATGACTCATATGCTATATGCAGTTTACAGTGTTTATTATGTTTTGGGGTAACAACTCACTGAGACACTACTGGATTACTCTCAGTAAATGACACAACTGTTATACTGACAATATTAATGGCAATCTGCTATGGATTTGACATGTTCCTACTTTCCAAAAAACATAAAGAAAAGATAATACTGGTAAGCAGTTGCTACCTTAATACATGCTTGTGGATATGGAGTGAGTCTTCACAGATTTAAATTTGTGATATACATACATATAGTAATATTCTATCATAGCCCGATTTCTGCCTTTGGACACTAAGTGTATCGTTATAGCTTGGTAGTTAGTGAGCTGTGAATGTGTTATTCAGCTGTAGTGCACTTATTTCCATAACACCTCCTAACATACAACAGGATTCTAAACATTACATACTGTCTCTCCAGTTGTCTCTGAAAAAGGCACAAATTGCAGTCATTAAAATACTTAAAATTAAGTCCCCAGCATTATAAGTGTGCAGTGGAACATACTGTATTGCACCTTAGTTTTGATACTTTTGGCAAAACACATGTACGCATTCTTGTGGGGGTGGGGACAGCTACGTATATGCAAACAGATCACCAGTGACAGCATCTGTAAATAAGGTATGTCATGTTATAGCTGTCCCGCACATCAAGGGAGCAGTCATGTAACTGCTGCCTTGGTGTGCATTCCCTAGGCCACATTTCACTTCTGCTGCCTTGGTGTGCATTCCCTAGGCCACGTTTCACTTCTGAAGACTATCAGCCATAGTCCAAAAGCAGAATAGATTCATTATGATGACCCGTAAGAAAGCTGATGCTGCTATATGAAAATAATAACAACACACCTCTGACGGAAAAAAACATTATTTTTTGTATGCTTATGAATACACTTTGATCTAGCTGGATTTTTGCTTGTCAAGCCTGTGATAGGATATTAATAAGAACATGTATGTCGTCCCTCAGTCTCCTCCTCAGCTCTAGGTTTTGTCTGTGGGTTCTGCTGAGTGGGTGGAGGTCCTTGGCAGAGATGTATTTTAAAATAATTTCTAACATGATGAATTACTGGGGAATCCATGATTGCTCATAAAAGAAGCAAGAAACACAAATTAGATCACACTGAATACCATCAAGGCCCAACCTTCATTTCACTGAACAGTGCCAAAAAGAATTAAAATAACATTAAACTCACAGCAATAATATTTAAATTCTCATTTCCAAATGCCAAATTGCACCCACTCTGGGTCCTACAGATGTTAGTTAATTATGGTAATTTTTATTAAACTATTAAAACTGAGAACTGTGGTAGGGTAAGACAAGCAGGCAATCATTAGAAGGTCCTGTCACTTACTCCCTGTTTTTACACACTTTGTATGATGAGTGTTTCTTCTTAATTTTTAAGATGCAGTTAATAATCTTACAGAAAATGTGCCTCCAGACGTTCAGCTGTAACTTGAAGAGAAGGGAGTGTGATTCAGAGCAGTTACCCTACACATCTTCAGTCATCTTACATAAAAATATACACTAACAAGTCATCCGCTGCAGTATGCTCCGGTATGCAAGCTATATCGTCATATGTCGAATGCCAGCAGCTGGGCCCACGCACATGGCACCAACCCTGACAGCCTTCACTCAGTGGGGTGTTTTACAAAAGCTGTGCTGTGGAACAGACACAGGCACCTCTGTGGGAGATATAAACTGGTATATGCTGTAGTTCGCAAACTGCCCCTCTGAGGCAGTGCTAAGACAGAAATGATAAAATGCCCAGCCCACTCAAGACTACACATCTTCCATGCTCTTCTGTTGTTACCCAGAAGTTATTAGCTGCAGCCCTCCTGCTGGGAATGTAAAAGCTACATTTTAGAGAAATATGGCATACGGAGGCCCTCGGCTAGAATTTATTTCTATAAGTATGTTTTAGTGCCTCTGTGAAATATAGCACAAATTACATTTTTAAAAGGCTGAAACTTTTTGCAGCTGCTTAAAGCATTTATTGTCTACGGCCTCTCTAATACATTATTGGGTAGGCTATATTAAACATACTAGGTTGATTGAGCCTTATTTCCTTTCTTTTATTACAAGATACATAACTTTATGGCTTGCAGAATATAGGGGTGGATATTTCTGTCCATCCCATGGCCTCATTCAAACTCATCAAATGTGGGGGAGGGGTGGTTTTACAGCGTTACAGTCAGCAGTCTTCGGTTTCTTTAAATTTCACCACAGTGCACCATTTATGTTTTAGATATACATGAATACACACAGCTCTTGCTGTCTCATTTTGTACCACTTCACCTCCTCAGGAAATATCAGCAACTGTCAGATGTCCAGTGCAAGTGACACCCTGACAATCATTTTTTTTTTCTGGCACACTGTAATTCCTTCCCTTTTGACTTTTCAGTAATGCACATATGTAGCTGTTTGCTTCAGGAAGGGCAGGTATGTGTTCTACCAAGTACCTAACTTCTCTTGCATCCCCCCATCAATAACTGCAGCTATAAAAGTAGAAATAACAAGCTTCTTTAGAGATAAAGCCTACATTCTTCTAAATGTCTATTTAACTCTTCAGAAATAGAATGATTACATCCTCACTGCTTTATGACATCTTCTGCAGAAACATAATTCTCCAAGTTAGCATGATATACCACTGTAAATCCTTTGCTATGCAGATAGCTCTTCAAGTCTATACATAATACAAAGACAGTTACTGCACATTGGAGATAATTTCCAAACTTGATGATATAAAACAAGACCCCACCTCTCATATAGTTTTTTGTAGGAATTCTAGGAATGTCACTGCAATATCTGGAATGACAAAACTGAAAGAGTGGCTATGGGAACTGGACACCAAGTCTGAATCTCAGAGTATCCACCTAACTTAAAGGTGCAGAAATCTGCTAGCTGGTATGTATAAGGGGCAGGGAAATAGCCTCCGACAGCAGAGGTGCAGATGACGAAGTCCCCGCTACTGCAAAAATGCTTTAACAGATTTACAGCAAGATTTATAATTCAATGTACTTCTCTGTCACTGTCACTTTATTTTTCATTGTTATGGGAACTGAAATATACTTATTTAAAAGCTGACACAAAATCTTTGTATTTGTGTTTTTGTGAAGTTATTGAATTAGATCCCGAATCAGTCGGGTGAGTTGATGTACCTGGCATTTGTATGGATGCTCATGAAGCAGGTTTCAATAAGATCATCCTGACAATCCAGTCCCTATACCTAATTTGCTCTTTTGAACACCTTATATTCAGAACACATGGTTACTGATAAAGTATGCAGATTTTTATTTTTTTTACAGATCATAAACTTACTGTTTTACACTTTGATTTGGTGTTATCCTTGGGTGGAATGGGAAGAAGAACAATGAGGAATGAGGGACTGCTGGGGAAACATGAGGAGTACCAAGGATCGTAAATGAATACCAGCAACTGAGCAGAAACGTTGTTAGGAAGGAAGTTGCTGCTTACTGTCAATGCACAACTGGGGTGTTTTCTGGACTATTTTTGCCTCCCTCTCTCCCACCTAGCTGAACAGCCGCTGCTGACAGTGTCTCACTTCCATCACTGGCTCTACAGAACACTCTCAAGCTCCCTCAGACTTAACTCAACCACGTTTGTTACCAGCAAAGTGACTGAGGCATCCTAGGACAATATCAGACAACTATTCAGTGGCAGTGGTTTTCTCTTTTTATAGGTTCACAGATTCATAGGTAAGTCCTAGGCTAGCTGTCCTTATGGCTCATTTTAAGCCTAGCTAATTTCCCTTTTGATGCTTCAGTTAACCTAGCCTATATTTTTTCTACCTCCCCTGCCCAGAGACACCCTGAGGGTGGGTAGGTGCAATTTGTATCAGCAATGAACTGCCCCAAATCAGCAGAGGACTGATGTCAACAGCATGCTCCATCCACTCTCAGGTAGCACCATGCAGTTGTTTACCAGGTCATCAAATTAAATTTAGTGTGTATGCCCCAAATGTAAGTCCCTCCTGCCAGGAGGGGTACACTTATCCTCCTGCCTACACTGTCTGGCACCCAATCAAATGTGTATGCCCCTAGAAGTCCTGCCTGCCAGGAGAGACACGCCCATCCTCCTGTCTACACTGTCTAGCACCCAATCTGCTGTACAAATCCAGGTGGCCTGTAGTCATGGCTTTACTCCTCCATGCCACCAGGACAGGCTGGTATTTTGAAGCTGGTAAATGTAGGGGTGCTACATGTCCTTGCAGGCAGTGTGTGAGCTATCTTGGTTATACACTGCTCATCTGTTTGGTGACAGTACTAAGAGATGTAATAGGAGAAATGTGACTCAGTAGGATGATGGTGCCAGTTTTCACATCTGAAATGCATGCCTGCAGTGGCGGGGGAGAACCCACTGGCCTCAGATAAGTGCTAAGGCCAGATGTTATGCTAAATTGTTTCTTGGGAATCAAAATAAAAAAGTCACAGAGTGGAGAGCAGCTTATTTATTTATTTTTTCCTGGATTCATAAGTACCCAGAAATACATGTTCTTACAGTGGTAATTTCTATGCTTTTCCCTGTATTACCTCAAATGGTGCTTGTACACTGAACATTTTCTTGACTACTTTAAATAAAAAAAAAAGATAATTATGAACATGCATAAAACAAGAAGAAACAGTTTTCCAGAACACTCTATGGGGGCCCTTCATCCCCACATACTTCTTACTTAAACATCTGAATTCCATATTTTCATAGCAATCAGAAAAAGTGAAAACGGGAGAAGCAAGTTACAATTTTACACAAAGTGCAACACCACTGTGCTCATTAAAGTGCATTACATTATAAAGACGGAGAGCAAGATATCATACAAAGGAAAATTACTTGACTGAGACTAGAACTACCCATTTCTGCTTGCTAGACCCAAAGATAGGATGGATGTCCACAGTGCCATTCTTGTCATAACTACTCCCCATTTCAGATGCTTGTGATCTTAACCAGTGATACTTATCACTTTCCACAAGTGCTATGTAACTTTTTTACTACTGCTTCAACAGGTGATCACCTTGGACTGTAGAACCAGTGGCCTGTACTTGCGGTTTTTCAATGTCATTTTATATACAGAGTTTATGAGCTGTCTATAGCAAGAATCAGTAAGTCAGTCCTTCTCGTAAACACTTGCACACATGCATACATTTATAAACAGATAGATTGATAGATATATCTATCTATAAGGTGTTTACCTTACAGACACAAAGTACAGGGTTTAATTTTTGCATGGGATAATTGGCTAGGCTTACAATGGCCCACAAGGGCAGTTAGCCTAGTACTAATCTATGAACCTATGAACAAACAGACACACACACACACACACACACACACACACACACACACACACACACACACACACACACACACACACACACACACACACACACACATGCACACATACACACACACTCACACATGTACATGAGCATATTGTCACACAAAGATGTTAGATTAATATAAGAAGGTAAAATGTTATAAGCATTGTCAGTAAAGGTATCCATATATCCCATATACCAAGCTACTGTTACAAAGAGCTCCCTGAAGATGTGCTGTATTGAAATCCATTCAATGTGTTTTAACCAGTTAAATTGTTTTACACTTGCAGAACTTTTGAATCACTCAATGTGTTCTAAAGCAGCCCTTTGCCTTGATTTTATAAATATTTTTAATACCCTGGCCTGCCACCAGAAACTTTATCAGAGTGCTCATGCTCTGATGTTGTTTTAGGTAAGTCTTAGTCTAATAAAAAAATTTAAAGAAATATGATTAGTGTCTTCCTTCCTCTGATGGCGTTATATATGAGGCAAGGGCAGGCCAACAAAATCAGTCACTGAGTTGTGTAATCCAGATAGTGTGAGATGTTGGAGCCTGAGCATTACATTTTAGAAGCAGAGAACTTAAAGTTTTTAATGTTTTCCTGACCACAGTATGGGTGTCATGGGTACTGCCAAAAGAAGGGAGTTCAAAATTCAAGAGAACTTGCTCTTTTCAGGACAGCTCTCAAACAATCTGGGGTAGTGATTGGAGTCTAAGGGAAGAATCTTGTCTAAGTTTACCCACATCAACAGCATGATTCTAACGTGTGGTGGGACTGAAGGATGCATCGTACCGCTGTCCTAAGCTATGGCACAAATGCAGATATACTAAGCACTAAGTCCGCTATGCACCCTGAGCATCAGACACAAACTTATGTATCCTTGAATCCAGAAGATACAAAACAGGGATATGGCACAGTTATCATTACTTGCACAGAGTGTTGGGGGGGGGGGGGCAGGAAGCCTAGGCTGACACAAAAGGTTGGTGAGTGTGAGTGAGTAAGAAAGAGAAGCAGGCAGACATTTGGATAAATCAACAAATGGCCAGCCAGACAAAATGAGTTTTAAGCTGCACGACTGAAGCATGTAACTGTTGTGTGTATATCTGTAGGGGTTCTCCAGGAGAAACTGGTGTGTTCGTATATGCATAAACACAGCCAAGCTCCGTGCTAGCTCTCTGTCTTGGTATGTCAGACAGGTGTGAGCCATGCATGGTAGAAGTGACAGTTCATCATTGTCATCCCCAACCATGAGAACTGGCTTTGCCAGGAGTTGCACTGGCACCTCCAAGCCCATGGTCAGATGCACTGCTGCTACCTGAATGTGACCGGTATCTGCTGGATGAGCTGCCTTCATGGGAACATCCAGGACAACAACTCCCTTGGCCTGCCACATCTGGGTGTGGACAGCACACTCACTGATGGAGCAATGGAAGTACTGTCACTATGGGAGCATGATCAGGCATGGCCCTGTTGGCTGACAGCAGATGATTTGGCTGACCTATTCCCATGAGGATGCCATTCCCCTCCCAATAGATGTTCCATCACAGACACCGCTTGTTCCAATGTGTCATTCATCAGATCCATTAAATCTGCAACATGGTGGAGGCAGTCACCATGTTGCCTAAAAGCATCAACAATGACCTGCTTCTCAGGGTCAGTGAAGAGTGGTTTTCAAGGATTGAGATGCCTGGGTGGCATAGTTGTAGTTGTCCTAAAAGATAACAGAAGGATAATACACATGAGTATCACATAGCTACAAAATAACTGTTCCTAGATAAAACAGAGGAGGTAGCATTTCAGTATTACCCATTGGAAAAACATAAAACAGTCTAGAGATTTGAAATACAAATAACAGGGTGGATATAAAAAAGGAGAGTAACAATAGCAACATATCTTTGTTTGTGCCATAACAGAAATGCAGCTTTGCTCCCCCCTCCCCAAAAGAACAGGAAAATGACACATTTTGCTAACAAATCATATCTGAAATGCTGAACGTCCTATCAAATGAACTGTCCCTGAAACATGTCTACAAATGTAACACAGAACATTCCATTTTAAGGTATTGCCAATCATGTATACCTGTGAAATGCCCTGTCAAACACGCCCATGCCACCAGTACACTTCTAACTAATGCATATAGATAAAAGTGTAAAAGCATTTGCTAATCAAAAAATATATATATTAAATTATTATACAGATTATTCTTAATTACATTCCAGCATATGCAGTATGTAGCTGAAAATGCAAGCATACCTTCTCACGTTCAGTAATCTTCTGTGCAGATATATCCCAAAGTAATACCCTCTTTTCTGTGTTCTCCACATGAACAAGTATTTTCACCTTCATATTCCCTAGCTACATGGTTGCCTTTTATGGTATAGATTCAGGGCTGTCAGCAGTGAAGATGCAAATCAGGTGTGAACTCATTAGAATTGCTGAATCCCAAATACTGGGCTCCATGTTGCAGCTGTAAACATAGTGCAGGCACTCTCTCAGTGTTTGTTTTAAATGGACTGCAATTGTGAATGATTACTGGTTGGGAGAAGGAAAACACAACAGCACTTAAGACTTACAAAGTGTTAGATGTAATTCAAGGTTGGAAGTGTAAGTAAGCAGCACACAATTCACAGGTTCTGTTCATTAACATTCAACCTCCCCTTCATTTGTTGGACAATGATATAGAATGGATTACAGACTGCGTATCTCAGATTACTGGTCAGATAAGAGAAGAATTGCCAATAAACACAGAGGTAAGACAGAGCTGTATATTTGCAAGCAATAGCCATAACTGGTTGTGTGATCACTTAGTGCACTACATCCAAAAATAATAAATGTACAAATAACAACTGTATGGTTTCATAATACTCTATATGAGGCTCACCCATACTCTGCTACAGTCTGCTGTGAGGGAAAGGTTAGTTTGCTTTTTATTTGTTGTATTTTGTATTACTTTATTGCCTTTTTCTATTTTGTATACTGTGATGTGTTTTCTTTACACTGTTTTACTTGTATTCTGCTTTTAAATGCACATTCAAATTTGAAAAGAGACCACAGCTTTGTCTCTTGTGAGTCAGACAAAAAGTAGAACAGGTCAGTTAAGGAGTCACACATAGGTTAGAACAGGTCAGTTAAGATTAATCACCTGTGAACTGAGGGGGTAGAGCTAGGAACTAAACCTTCTATTTAAGGGGTAAAATAAAACATTTCAGAGCTTTACTGGAAAGGCTCTCCCAGACTCTGCTACAGTTTGCTGTGAGGGAAAGGTTAGTTTGCTTTTTATTTGTTGTATTTTGTATTACTTTATTGCCTTTTTCTATGTTGTATACTGTTATTTGTTTTCTTTACAATGTGTTTTACTTGTATTCTGCTTTTAACTGCATATTAAAACTTGAAAAGAGACCACAGCTCTGTCTCTTGCGAGTCAGACAGACATTTGTAACACCCTTCCACCTGGTTACTGTTGTGCTCTTAAACACCACTGTCTTTATAGTTCCCTGCCCCTTATGTTAATTTGACCATATATCTAATTTCCTCTCTGCTTTTACTGGCTGGTGTGAGTAAGCACAAAATTACCATTTTGTGAAATCACCCACCTTCAACTATTTATTTAAATTTATTGGCCATCCTACTGTATTCCATAGTACCAGAATACAAAAGCGACCACCCCCTTTCAATCTATCTTGCTGTTTTGAAAATAGTGACTCTCCACTAAAACTTAACTCTTCAGACAGGTAAAAAAAGAAGTTATGTACTCACTATAACATTCCATGTCTGTAGTCCATCTCGCCCTTCATTCTTGCATATGGGTTTGGTGCCAATCCTCGGCTCAGACTTGGTCAATTAGAAAGCTCAAAGTCTCTTAGTTGGCTCGTGGCAAGGTAGGTATCCCATACTGCACTAGTAAGAATCCCCAGATCTTGCTTGCTGCTGACTATAAAAGTGATAGAAAGGTTATCCACAAGGAACAACAAAGATGAAAGGTCTCCACCCTACCAAAGGCAATACTATCCTGTCTCCAGATCCCCCAAGGATACATGGATGGGGTAGGTGGGGGCGAGATGGACTACAAACATGGAACATTATGGTGAGTACATAACATCTTTATGTTCTGTAGTTCTATCTTACCTTCATTCTTATATATGGGACAGCGTCCCTAGCACCATTTTCTCGGGTGGCTCACGGGAATATACTCCTATAAACCATGGAACCAAAGGAGGCTCTACCCCTTGAGGTCAAATCCAATTTTTAGTGAGTATTAAAGGTATGAGGGGTAGCCCAAGATGCTGCTGCACAAATACTGTCAATTGGAACTCTGGCTTGAAATCAGCAGATGTGGATATGGATCTTGTGGAATGAGCCTTAATTTTAAATGGAAGGTTCTTTCCATTGGAAGAGTAGAAAAAAGAGATACAGTTGGAAATCCAATTAGACAGAGTTACTTTAGAGACTGGCAAAACCTATCCTGGTTTCAGAAAAGGATACGAACAATTGGTCTGATTTTTTAAATTCCTTAGTTCTATGTAGGTAGAACCATAACTGTCTGTGAACATCAAGTCGATGAAATTTATATTCTGCACTGTTTGAAAGATTAGGAAAAAATACAGGCAGTTCGATAGTTTGGTTCAAATTAGACTGAGAGCAAACTCTGGGGATGAAGGAAGGGTTTGTATGAAGGGAAACTCTGTCTCTATGAAAAATCAAGTACAGAGATTTGACTGACAGTGCTTGCAACTCTGGCACCCTTCTAGTGGATGTAATAGCTACTAGAAAAATGGTCATCCAAGACAGAAGCTTCAGTTCACACGAGTGCATGGGTTCAAAAGGTGGGGAAGTAAGCTTGGACAGAATGAAATTTAGATCCAAAGGAGTTACAGGGTCATGAAAGGGAGGTCTCAGTAAGGTAGTAGCTTTAATGAAAGTTTTACACAATCTGTGAGCCATCAGATTAGGCTCATGTTGTCCCAAATGAAAATTAGATATCGTTGCCAGTTGAACTTTAACTGTAGCAGCAGCTGATCCCTGATGGAAAAGTTCAGTTAGGAATTCTAACACCAAGGGGATGGACGCTGTGTAAGGATCTACATTTTTCTCTTTTACCCAGATAGAAAATCTTCCCCATTTGCTAGCGTATAAATTCCTCATGGAAAGTTTGTGGGAAGACATGAGGATATGGGTCACTGCAGGTGAAAATCATGAAGGCTGACAAAGGATGGAAATAGAGCAGCCATGCTGTCAAGTTGAGGGTGTGGAGGCAGGGGTGAAGGGAACCTGATGTGTGTCAAGAGGTCTGGAACTGGGTCCAGAGTCCATGGATCATCTGGGAGATGAGGCCCGAGAAAGAGGAACCAAATGTGACGAGGCCAGTAAGGAGTGATCAGAATAATTTTGCTTGCCAAGGACTTTGCTTTCTGGATCACTTTTGATATGAGTGGAAAGGGGGAAAATGCATGAAGAAGTCCCGGAGGCCAATTGTGAACAAGTGCATCTCTCGGAGACTTCCCCGGAGGGGGGATAAGGGAGAAGTAGCTGCTGCATTTGGTGTTGATTGGACTGGCAAACAGATCATAACAAGGCTGTCCCCATTTGTGGAAAATCTGTTCTGCTACTTTCTGATTCAGAGGCCACTCATGCGGCATCAAGATTGTCCTGCTGAGCTTGTCGACTACCACACTGGCTGTCCCTGGGATATGCATTGCTACTAGAAAGTGTTGGGAAGATAATGCCCACTGCCAAACACGAAGAGCCTCTCGGCAAAGGGGGTAAGATCTGGTTCCTCCTTGCTTGTTTAGATACCATACCACTGACTGGGAGGTATCCGAGGTCACAGTAGCTATGGGTTGGTGAGGAAGAAAGGGTGTTCCTGTTGTCAGTTAATCGGGCTGAATCCACCAACAAAGGTCCTTTTTGCAAGATTCCATTATGAGAATATGATGAGACAGAGGCAATTGTTGAAGAAACCACTGGGAAAAAAGTAGCCATTGAAGAATTCACATATGCAATCTGGCTAGTGGAACTAGAAGCCATGGTCCCTAAAAGTTTCAGCGCTGTCTTGGCCTTGACTTTTTGTTGAGGACGTAAGTTGTGTATCTGTTGTCTGAGGTTTTGAATTCTGTCTGCAGGAAGACGAGCCATCATGGCAACTGTGTCTATTTATGCACGTATAAAAGTCACAAACTGAGAGGGCGACAAGGCAGCACTAACTCCATCAGTTGTATTAACATATTGTTGGTACCCTGAGGTAACCCGAACTCCTCAAACAAGAATTCAGAAAACCATTCAAGGCCTATATTTTGAGGGATGCAACTATACACCTCTTTCACATCAATAGTAAGAAAAGTGATATTCTGGTTAATCACATCAATGCTGTTACACTTATCCAGAAAGTGCCAAGAATCTTTGCACAAACAAGGAATGGCCATGACTCTCTCCTTTAACTTGTGATCCAAATATTTAGCTATATAGCTAGTCTTGGACCAAGATGAGTCCACAATGGGTCTAAGAGGGGATTTGACCAAGTCCTTATGGATCTTGGGAATACCAAAGTTCCCTGGAATTTTTGGAACATCCCTGGACATATAGTTATATTCATCCAGGTCAATCTGATCCCGCATCAACATATCCAACAGATCTCTGTCAATTTTACTATACGCAATATTGACCTCATTTAATGAAGCTTCAGTATAAGTGCCCCCATACAGGATATCAAACACTTTTTGCACATAATCAGCCTTAGACATAGCAACCACCCCTACCCCTTATCCGGTTACATAATTCACAAACTCTCATTTCTTAACTCAGTCAAACAATCTTTTTCTACTGATGACATGTTAACATCAATAACACTGTTACCCAAAAAATGCCGAAAATCTGTTTCACACATTTTTTCGAAAGCTTTAATAGCATAATGGAGCTCAGGATTGTAAATACTAGGCATTCTCAAATAATGATTGTTATCATTAAAGACATCATTGTCATTCCTATGCGTAAATTTCATGTTTAATCTGCGTGTGTACATCTTAAGATCACATATAAGCTCACTGATATCACTTTTGTCACTGTGTGCATAATTAAAACCTTTACAAAACACATCAGCATGTTGCATAGAAATATCAAAATCAGTATAATTGAACACTTTAAAATCTTCCTTAGAGTTCAAAACAATAATTTGTTTACTGAAAGTTACTTCAATCATCTCCTCGTTCATGGAAACCGGCCAAACCTCTGCCCGTACTGCTTCCAATTCCCGCCCTGAGGGTACGGACTCCAATGTTGACGCGCCCAATTTTTTATCCTCTCCGTACATCTCAGCCCAAACTGATCCAAAGGGGCCTCTTCCCCATGGTTGTTAGTTGCATCGACCTCAACATTGGATTGTTGCAACAAAACAGGCTGCCGTTTCCCCTGCACAGGTGGAGGAAGTGGGTGGGCAAAACCACCCTCATAGGCATGCCTGTCCCTTTCCAGCTTCTTGGTTTTCCGACTAGCAATAACTAAAATAATCCCTTCCACCTGCTGAAAAATGTGATCATAAGCTTGTTTACATTGTTCCCACATATCTCCATGACGAATCTTCCCATCCAAAATTCGAATCTCTTCCTGCAGTTTGTCCAACGCCATATTGTTGTGTTTACACATCAAGTCGAGCAACTCACAGTTGTGTCGGTCAAAAAGAGCCAAAAGTTCACAGTGGTAAGGTGAGTGTGGAACTATCCATTCGGGAACTTCCACATATGTATACCTTCGGGTATATGCTGCAATTTGAGACACTCACGAAAATAAAAGTTTTCTTGTATTTTTTTATAATCCAACAACTTGCTTTTATATTCCGAAAGAAGCCCATCTAGGTTAGAAACTTCTCCCTGCTGCTCATGTACTGTTGGTACATCACCCTTAAACCACCGGCCAAGTAAATCCGTAGATGTAATTGTGGGGTTGTTAGTACCAACCATATTGTTGTCAGCATGTGCACTACAAGGTAGTAACCTGGAAGCAGAAATATCCTCTGCAGGAGGCACACTGTCGCATAAAACACGAGGAGTGTTTGAAAATTCATGCTCCGTTAATACATCACATTGACGGCTATTGCCGTTACCCACAGGTATCTTCAGTAATAACTGCTGAACCAAACTGTTAAGTTCGTTACCGAGTCTTTAATCTTCTGAAATTCCTCCACAGAAATCGTGCTGTTCCCCTCAGCCATAGTAGCTCAAAAAAGAACTCAGGAAACCACAAAGCACAACACCACGGATGTTCCAAAAATTCCAGGGATCTTTGGTATTCCCAAGATCCATAAGGACTTGGTCAATCCCCCTCTTAGACCCATTGTGGATTCATCTTGGTCCAAGACTAGCTATATAGCTAAATACTTGGATCACAAGTTAAAGGAGAGAGTCATGGCCATCCCTCATTTGTGCAAAGATTCTTGGCACTTTCTGGATAAGTGTAACAGCATTGATGTGATTAACCAGAATATCACTTTTCTTACTATTGATGTGAAAGAGCTGTATAGTTGCATCCCTCAAAATATAGGCCTTGAATGGTTTTCTGAATTCTTGTTTGAGGAGTTCGGGTTACCTCAGGGTACCAATAATATGTTAACACAACTGATGGAGTTAGTGCTCAGGAACAATTTTATTTATTTTGAGGGGCACTATTTTAAACAACTTGGGGGGGTGGCCATGGGGTCTCCATGCGGTCCACTTTTTGCCAATGTAGTGATGGCCTGGTGGGAGAAAACCTATTTGTTTCCCTCTTCTTTTTACAGTAATGTTATTTTGTATCTGAGGTACTTGGATGATTTATTTATTGCATGGAAGGGGTCTGAGGAAGGTATTGCAGAATTTATGAATTACATTAATGAAAGTACCACATTTTTGAAATTTACATACAATCTTGGAGTGGCTGGGATTTCCTATTTGGATGTTTTGTTGGTCAAAACTAAGGATGGTTTGAAATCAAAAATTTTTAGAAAACCGACATATTCGAATAGTATTTTACACTTTGACAGTAGTCATCCCATGCACATTAAACAAGGTATCATCAAAGGGCAATTGGTCAGGGCAGCCTGGATGGTGTTAAATTACAGTGATTTTATTGATGAATGTGATTTTATGTGTCAAATGTTCAAGGATAGAGCTTACCCCAAGTATCTTATTAACAATATTAGAAGGGAGGTGATAGAAAAACATGAGAGTGGTTATTTTAAACCTATTTTGAATAGCTTGGGGGAAAATGTTTTGAGCATGGTGGGTTTATCTACCAATGTTGACACAATCAACCCGGTTGACCGTGATGTAACTTCTAATTTATTAATTGTGGACACGTCTAGGAGGTATGGAAGGAGGAATGATATGTCATGTCCACTGGTGACTACCTTTTCCAATGACAGCTATACCATGCAAGCCATAATTAACAAGAATTGGACCATTTTAAATAGTGATTCAGGGTTGGGATATTTTTTTGGAGAACACCCTGAATTTGTGTTTAGGAGGGGTAGGAATGTAAAAAATCTATTGGAACAAGTTAAGGACTGTAATATACAGGGGAAAATGACATCTTGTGGTGCGTGTAGCCAGTGTAGAAATATCTTACTAACATCTAAGGTCAAGATATCTAATATGGTTATTTCTATTAAGGGTAAGTTTAACTGTCACACACAAGGGGTGGTGTATGCTGCCCTGTGTTTGCAATGTCCCGGTTTTTATGTCGGGAAAACTCAATGGAAGTTGAGTCAGCGTATTTATGAGCATCTATATGATGTTTGTAAGTTTGAGGAAAAAATGCTCTATTTAAGCATATCAAAATGTTTCCCCACCATGCCTTTAAATTTGTGGTTTTACAGCAGGTCAAGCAGGGAGATCGTGGTGGACCTTGGAAGTTATGGCTAGAAGATAAAGAAATTTGGTGGCAGGTCTTTCTCAACCCTCATGTTCCCCCTGGATTGAATGACACTATTTCTATTAGCAGTAAATTAAAGCTGAGGGTATTAGATAGATGAGATGTCCTCACTGCAATATATAAACATTATTTTGAACATGAATTCTATATGCATCAATTATGTGTAATTATATATATGTATTTTTTATATTTTTTTTCTATTCTTATCTTATGTAATTTATATGTTTTTCTATTATATTTAAGTGCAAAGATTTGTTTTATCAATTAGTGTGAGTATTCACGATTAATTAATTGAAGGGTGTAGATGTGGTATATATGCTAACCTATAGTATTATTTTATTGTCTGATGAAGTTTGGTCTATGTGCCTTATGAAAGCGCTTACTTTTGTACAATTTTTACTGAGTCTTTTATTTAGTAAAATGCTTGTTTCCTTTATTTCAGCGTGTGGTTCATTTATTTATTTTTGCTGGTTGGTGTTGTGCTTTGTGGTATTCTGGGGAGGTCTTGAAAGACTGGGGGCCACCCAACAAGGGCTCCTGAGGCTGCAGGTCTCTGCTGTTGAGAGAGAGAGAAAAGGTGCTGAGACAGAGGTCGGTGCTTGAGCGGGAAGAGTATCGGTACCCTTGTGTGGAACTGATGACCGAGACAGCACTCTCTTCATCATCTCGAATGCAGATCTCTCTGGCTCCAAGGACAGCCCCGGTTCCGAGGAAATGGAGGTAGTCCTCGGCTCCAAAGCAATTGGCTCTGAGATGGATGTAGGGTCTGAGCTCAACATAGCCAACGCACTGAGAGGTAGGCTCGGCACTGAGGAGGTTCAGGTCCAAGCATCCCTGTCGGGGCCAAATGGTGAGCTTCAACTCCTAGACACCAAGGATGGCGCTGAAGGTGTCGGAGTGGAACTCGGCTCCGAGACAGCCACAAGGGGTGCTGGAACCAAGAGTTTCACAACAGGTGGCACTGAATAGTCCGACTCCAAAGGACCAACATGGCTCGGAGGAGGAACAGCAACAGGAAAAATGGCCTTAGATGGCTCCGGGACTGACTGGGTCAGAGCCAGTAACAATTTTGGTAAAGCAGATGACTTCAAAAGTCTAAGCACTACTCTCTCTACATCCTCTTCCGAAAGGCTCTTGGAGGATCTGGATGACAGGGTAGGCAACCTAGATCTCTGTAATATGGGAGATCACAAAGTTGGGGAGACTGGCAATAGCTCTCTAGACTGACTCTCATGCAATTTCTCAGTAGTCGGCTCCGAAAGACTTGGGGCCGACACTGCAGTGTCAACATCGATAACCTCGAGTTGCTCCAAGGACAGTGGAATTGAAGAGGTAGAAGGCTTATCCAATTTTAATGTTGACTGAGGAGGTCCAGGCAAAATAGTCAGTGCAGGCGAATGTGTCTTTGCCGACTTGACCTTCTCTTTCTTTGAGGAGGGAGACCTGGAGGATGATGAAGAACTGGCTTAAGGAGATCTTTCCGTATTAATTTGTTCTTCCTTTCTTGGAGAACTCTAGAGGTGAAGGAGTGACAGAAAGAACAAGGCTCCTGTAGATGAATGGCTTCAAGGCATCAGTAATTGACATTTTTTGGGAGCACTTAAGGCACTTTTTAAAACCCGAAGGTTTATGATCTTTGGACTCCTTCGACACGCTTGTTACAAACAGAACTTCTATAAAGACAGAAGAGAAGACAAGGTCCTCTAACTTAAATGGGCATCGCCCTGTAAGAAAACTACACACAAAAACACAACCAAGGACTAGGTCCTCTAACTTAAAACGGGCCTAGCCCCACAAGATAACTCATACACAGACGAGAAAACAACAGAGAACTAAGTCCTCTAACTTAAACGGGCCTAGCCCTGTTTAGGAAAAAACACCAGAAAAGTTAAATCGAGGACTAGGTCCTCTAACTTAAATGGAACTAGCTGCTGGGAAACAGGAAAGAAGCTAAGTCAGAAAAATACCACAAATTGTAAATTTAAACAGCAGGCAAAAAAACTAGCCAATAATAGTAAACGACACTGTACACAATATACAATTCTACTGAATACTGGAAAAACAAGGTCCTAACACAAATGCAGACCTAAGCTAAATAGGAAAACTAAGAGAAAGGATACCACTCGGAGAACAAAAACGGGCCTAGGACGGCCAACAAGTTCTCAGCAATAACTACGGAAAAAATTAGCAAAAGCACACTACTATTATCTACCTATGAAAAACTATTACTAAAACTATGTAAACTAAGCTATCTTATAAGCAGAAAAATCAATAAGAGCTATAATAATAATGAAAAATATGCAACTTAAGCCATGGCCAAACAAGAAGCACTTCTGAACTCGTAGACGTGGCAAACGAGATCTGGGGATTCTTACTAGTGCACTATGGGATACCTACCTTGCCACAAGCCAACTAAGAGACTTTGGGCTTTGTAATCGGCCCCATATGTAAAATTGAAGGCGAAATAGGACTACAGAACATCTTAAGTTACGTACTTTCACATCTAACTCTTCTAGTACACACTGCAGTGTTTAGGATAAACCATTTTTTTCATCTTACATTTAAGCATCTATTGCAAAACCACCAGTTACTGCAGAGCCCACCTTCTGCCTCTCAGTAGTCATCTTAGGATTAGTGCTTCAGTTTTCTCCTGGTGAGAGAAGGATTGCAGTTACATTATTTCCTGGAGACTGCTGATCACCAGAAATTTAATAACTGCTTCATAGGTGACAGCTTGGAATCTGTGCTTATATTCTGATCCTGGTGAGAGTAGGAGCAGAGTGCATTGATTCCTGACTCTTTCTGGTTGGAGAGTGAGTGTCTGTGCTTAACGTACTTGACTGGTCTGGCTGCTATTCGAGGCATGTACCAGAAAAAGGCTACAAGCCTGCAGACCCTTGCATCATCTGTGACAAGACTGTAGATCACCAAACAGGCTGTGGCCTGCTTCCCTTCTTGGGATTGGTGCTAACATTTTGCTTCTGGTGAGAGAAGAAACAAAGGTATCCCAACAGAGTGAAGCTGTGCTGAGACCAGCATTAGTAGTAACCAGGCAGTAGCCATTCATGCGACGCCCCCTTTTCATCATTCTTGACAAGCTAATTCATTATTTTTCAGTGAGTACTGCTTGATTTCTTTCTAACTTCAGAATATCTGCCTAAATACTTCCTCCTTAAATTTGTTTCCCCTCAAGAGTTTGGCAGTGCTCTGTACAGACTCAGACACCTTGAGTGATACTTTTTCTGTAAAAGGAATGTATAAGGAAACAGCTCCAGTACTTAATAATAATGGCCATCCCTCCTGGCATGTCTAAAGGTCAGTGCCCTGTGCTTTCTCCTATTAACCTGGTGAACTTGGGCATTCTGAGGCAGTGTAGCAACTGCCTCATGTACACAGGCAACCCTCTCCTCTTACCTCCCAACACTCAAACTTGTGAGAGATGCACTTATATATCCAATCTGGAAGCCATGCACTCTCAAGCCAAGATTGGAATAGCTGGTCAAGTGGAGAACGTCAACACCTGCACCACACCACATGCAACCCATAGCCCTCCAGAACACACACCATCACAGCTCTCAATAAAAACACAAACCACACACCCACCTTTGTGTAGGCTCTTAATAGAAATCTAGCCAAACAGCAGAGACTTCCAGGGCAGAAACACACTCGACCACCACAACACAGCACAAACCACAAGACACATAGCTCACCTACACAGTGTGCCCCCTCAACCTAAGCCCCTAAGGCAAAACAGCTTGCCCAATACACTAATCACAGGTGACTTGATAGTGAGGCACATTGATGTCCCACTCACTAGGTTGGAGAAGGTAACAGTCAGCTGTCTATCAGGTGCCAGAATCTGACACATAACATACGCACTCAGGTCACTCCACAACAAGTACAAGTATGACTCTGTCACTGTTCATGTGTGTGTGAATGACCTGAGACGCACCTCCCTGGACTACATGAAAAGAGACATGGCAGAGCTCTTGGATTATGTGGCTCAGGCAGGTATGACCCTAGCCCCGAGCAGCATCCTACTGTCGCCCAGAATGATACCGCAGTACAAGATTGTTCTTGGTGATTTCAACATTGACTGGAACACTTGCTCTTGTGAAACCCCCACAGCCCACATAAACCTCTATGGATTTATTCAAATCATAACCTCCCCCACCAGGACAGGAAAACCCAATAACAAGGAAAGTACCCTAGACTGGTTACTCATCAATACCCATCTTCAATTCTATAAATCAGGCACTTGGCCTGATGACCTAAGTGACCACTGTCCCACCTATGTAATCAAGGTCAAAGTAGACTGCTCCTACCAAATCACCTATAGAACATTAAGAAACAACAAGAATTTTATTCTCACCAAGTTTCAAAATGAACTTAAGGCATGCAACTGGTCAGTACTAAAAGGTCTCCCCCTAGATGAAGGGGTAGCATACTTTAACACTAAATTCCTTGCTATTCTTAACTCCCATGTTCCCAGCCACTCTATTAGAACCAAAGTTAATATTGCACCATGATTTTCTAAAGATACCAAAACCAAAATTTCACTCAGAAACAAAGCATGGGCCACCTACCAAAAAAACAAAAGCTCCACTTGATCAACTAAGATTCAGACAGCTAAGGAATGAAACCAAAAAATCCATAACCTTAGACAAATAGAACTACTACTACCATCTACTGCAAAAACACCAAAACAAACCTCAAAAGTTCTGGGCAGGAATAAACAAACTACTCCACCCAGGCCAACCCGCTACTCCACCCCCCTCAGCTTCCCAACAAAACTCCCCAGTAGACATTGCTAATAACTTCAACAGCTTCTTCACAGAGACTATCTAGTCTATAGCCAGCCAACTCTCTCCCAGTGGCTCTAATTCTAATGCAGCCACACCCAGAACCCAAACACACTTTACCTTCCAACCTGTTCCTACTCAACTTATTCATGCCCTAGTTAAGAAACTAAGACCCACCACCCTGGCTGCTGACCTCCTCCCAGCAGACTATCTGCAAAAGGCTGCTGATACCGTAGCATACCCCATCTCAATCTTGATCAACAGAGCTATATCTGAAGCTACTGTACCCACTATATGGAAAATCTCCCATGTCATACCTCTCCATAAAGGAGGCAGTTCCACTGAGCTGTCAAACTTTAGACCCATATCTATTCTATCACCTCATGCTAAAATTATACACATACAGCTCATGCATTACCTCACACAGAACAAGCTGTTGTCCAACTTTCAGCATGGCTTTAAGCCACACCACAGTACTACTGCTGCCTTCCTCTCTTTCTCTAACGTCATTAACCACAACCGCAATAATAACAAGCTATCCTCAGCACTCTTTCTAGATCTATCCAAGGATTTTGACATGGTTGACCACACAATGCTTATAAATACCTTGAAGGCCTTCTCCTTAAACAACCATGCGCTCTAATGGTTTCAATCCTACATGCAGGGGAGGCAACAGGCAATCCTATGGCAGGACAAGCTATCACCTCTCCTACCCATCACATTAAGAGTCCCCCAGGGCTCGATACTAGGACTCCTTCTTTTCTCCATCTTTATCAATGACCTTCATTCGGTCATCCCAGATGCTACCTGCATTCAATATGTGGATGACTCCACCTTGATTTGTTCTGAAACCTCACCAGCTACTTTATTCACATTAACCCAAAATACCTTCAATACAGTGGAAAAATGGCTCTTCAATAAACATCTAATCCTAATCTCCAACAAAACTAAGCTGCTCCTCTTCCCCCCACATGCAGGACCCCCTTCCATCCTTCAACATAACCGCTAACAATGGCACTATCATCTCCCTAGAAGCCCAAACTAAACTACTGGGTGTCATAGTTGATAACAACCTGAGGTTTGATGTGCATGTCAATCAAACTATCAAAACCATTAATAAAAAACTTCACTCTTTACAGAATCAAACCTTTTCTTACCCCACTTGCTAGAACTGCAATCGCCCGTTCCCATCTACTATCAACTCTTCTCTACACCTCACCTCTATTCTCCAACTTAAACAAAACAGATCTTAATAAACTATCATCCTGCTGTAACCACATTGCCAGATTTGCTACTGGCACAGCCTACCGCACACACCATTGTCACAACCTAAATCACCTAGTATGGCTTGAACTACCTAGCCTACTGCAGTTCAACCAGCTAATAGTGGCACATAAAGTCCTTTACCAACCAGAAAATACACCTGCACTAAAAAAATATTATCAGCCCCTACACCAGCACCTGGCCACTGCAATCATCCACTACACTCCTAGCTCAAACATACAAATCCAACTACTCAGCTGGGGCCTCTCTGTTTGCCAACTCTGTTGGAAAAACATGGAACACACTCCCAATTGACTTAACCCTAGAACCTACACTAACTCAGTTCAAAAAACAAACTCAAGAAATACTTCAAAACTCATTGGTTATGTCCTTGCACTGACCCCAACTAGTGACCTCTATTATTTAGGTGCCTTACCTTCAACTACTTCTAGCTTTTTTCTACCACACCATTTCAGGAAGGGTCAATTGTATAACTGCTGCTCAATGTGTCTTAAACCTGAATGTAATGTTATGTATATATAACTTTGAAAATAATGTTATGTTTTCTAAAGTGTTTTATAATGTTAGTACTATATGTGCTAAATGCTGGTATTGCTTATGACTGTAATCTGCTTGAAACTAGCATTTACTAAATGTTCAATGTGTATATTATCTTGGAGATTTTCTCCCCGGGCCTTTGGTGAAAATGGATATATATCCAGTTGGACTATCCTGGTCACAAATGTAAAATAAATAAATAAAATAAACAAGCAGAAAAATGATTGACTTCCATAATTGGCTAAGTTTCTGGTGTCATTCTAAGGGGATCCAGTATCTGTCTGCTTGGGATGACATGATTGACAGACCTCAATGCTTTGCCAGAGATGCCACACCTTTCAGCGCCAGAACATGGACTGAAGCTCCAAAGGTGGTGGTGTCTCCATATTCATAAAGGATATACACACCTCCAGACTAGCAGCCCAGCATAACACATCTGAGATACTTCAGGTACAACTAACATTGGGTAAGATGGCGATTCAGGTAGTAGCCTGCTATAGCTCCCCAACCATGTCTCAAGACTCTCATTCCACATTCCTAAGCACCCTGAAAACTATTAGGGTCCAACCCAACACTTTCATACTAGGTGACTTCAACTACCCCTCCATCAACTGGGAACACTACTCATGCAGCAATATATTGGCCCAACACTTCCTGGACTTCATCAGTTCCAGTGCCCTGAACCAGCACTTTCTTACACCCACTTGAGGAAGCAACATCCTTGACCCGGTTATTACAAACAATGCCAACTGTTGCTCTACACCAATAGTCAATTTCTCCCTGGTTAGATATGACCACAAACTAATCACCATGGAAATCCACAACTCACCCACACCCCCTGCAAAGGTAACCAGCATGAAAAATTCCCCAAAGCTGACTTTGGACTCCTAAAAACAGAGGTGACTAACTTTGCAGCAACCATGTCAATGGAAAACAGATGCATGACTGCCAAATCATACACCAATGCACTGTATGAATAAGTACATAAATGCATGGAACTAGCCATACCCAACAGAACCAAGACGCTCTCCTCCCTAAAATGAAAGCCAATCTGCTGGTCCCCTGCCATTAATAAAGTCTACAACAGAAGGAAGAGACTGTTGCAGAAAAAGGTGAAGTCCCAAGACTGGAAAAACTCCCTTATTAGCCTCAACAAAAAGTTGAGATCCCTCATCATAACCTCTAAAGCCAGTTATGAAGACAGAATTGTGGCAGATACCAAAAACAACCACAAAGCCTTCTATAGTTATATCAAGAATCTCCTCAGCAATACCCAGGTTTGCTCTGAGTTACTGCACAATGTTACCTCCTATACTGAGCCAACAGATATTGCCAATATACTGGCTGACAGATTCAGTGCCAACTTGACCCCTCCTCCCCATAGGACCAATCACAATACTGGAGGAATGCCAGGCACCCAGCATTACTGCAGCACAGGTTAAAGCTGAATTGTCCAAGGTCAAGAATACAGCTTCCATGGGACCTGAAAATATCCCTGGATGTGTTCTACATGAACTACAAAGTGAACTGGCACAACATCTGTGTGCCCTGTTCAATCACAGCCTCCCCTCAGGCTTTGTCCCTACCAAATGGTGCACTGCTACAGTCATCCCTCTCTATAAAGGGGGAGTGACTACAGACCCTGGGAATTATCGTCCCTTTACCCTGATGAGTCTGATATGTAAGGCTATGGAGCGCATCATCATGGACCTAATTAACAAGGATATAAAGAATATCCAAACTCCAAATGTGGCAGTACAGGCAGACTTTGAGCAAGAACTTCAGCAAAGGATAGGACAATGGAATGCAAATTTGAAGGCACATGGGATGAAACTAAGCACAGATAAGACAGTGGTAATGGCAGCAAATTGGGGAAATCAGAAGAAGCTGAGAATAAAGATAGAAGGGAAGATAGTGAAACAGGTAAACAGCTTCAAGTTTCTGGGAGGGGTGGTTGAGGAGAAGGGTAGTCTGAATGAAGAGGTCAAAGCTAGAATCAGAGGGGCTGCAGCCAACTGGCATAGAGTATCAGGTGTAGTCTATGACAAAAGAATTCAAAAGAAGCTGAAAAGTAAGGTGTACAAGACAGTGGTGTGACCAGTACTTCTGTATGGTACAGAAACCTAGGCAGTAAAGACAGAACAGTTGAAGAAGCTAGAGGTGATGGAAAAGAAGTGCCTGAGAAAGGTGGTAGGATGCACACTGTGGGACACATGAAGAAATGAGGACATAGGAGCAGAAGCCAAAGTAGCTCCAATTGCAGAAAATATTAAAGAAAATAGATTACGGTGGTTTCTGCACATGTGTAGAAGAGCAGAAGACAATCTGGTGAGGAAAATTTGGGACAGACAGGAAGAAGGTAAGGGGAAGCAAGTACGTTCAGCAAAGAGGTGGATGGATTGTGTGAAAGAAGATCTGTGACAGTCAGGTATGTGTGTTGAAGAAGGCAGGAGTGTGGCACTGAATCGAGAGAGGTGGCGACAGTTAACATGATACCCTGAACCCATGTAGAAAACAAATGGGAAAAAGGGGGCTGATGATGATGATGATGATGATCAAGGAATCTCCAAACTCTAGATCCCATGCAATTTGGTTTTGTGAAAGGTAGATTATGCCTGCTCAACCTGGTTGACTTCTTTGAGTCAGTCACCAGAGCTGTAGATGAGGGCAAGGCAGTTCATACAGCATACTTCGATCTGGCCAAGGTTTTTAATACCATTCCCCACTCAGGAATTATTGATAAACTCACCAACTAGGCACTAACCCCTATATCATGAGGTGGGTTGCAAATTGGATCACAGATAGAACCCACAGTGTGAAAGTAGCGGACACCAAGTCAAACTGCCGACCAGTCTCGAGTGGAGTCCCACAGGGATAGGTCTTGGGTCCACTCCTATTTGGCATCTACTTCTCAGAAGTCCAGGCCAACACAGAAGGACTCTGGCTGAACAAGTTTGCAGATGACTGCAAGCTGGGAGCCATTATTAACTCCCCAAGTGATGTAGACATCCTACAGAAAGGCCTCACTGAGACCAATGACTGGTGTCAAAACCATGGCCTTAAGCTTAATGGCAAAAAAATGCATTGTTATCCCCTTTGGGAAAAACTCAATTCCCACTAATTATCACATTGATGGGAGCCCACTGAACACTGAAGGCATTATAAGAGATCTGGGGACACAGGTTAACAGCAACCTCTCCTTCGACCACCACATTGCCACTGTGGTCAGAAAGTCCTTCTAGGTGGCAGATCTCATTACCAAGGGTTTTGCATCCAGGAAGAAAGAGGTCAACATCTCTCTCTACTCTTCTCTCATTAGGCCAATCATTGAGTATAATGCCCCATTTGGCATGTACCTCACTAGACACATGCAACAGCTGTAAAGACACAAAAGTACCTCATGAAGAGGATCCTAGGCCTTAAACACATGTCCTAAATAGACAGACTAAAAAAACTCCAGCTATTCTCTGTCTCATATCATCTACAAAGAGGCGATCTCGGCTTGACTTACAAAGCTATGTCTGACCCAGCTCTGTTAGAAATGCTACATCTAAAGAAATCCCAATCCCTCCACACCACACACTTCAGAGACTTCAACCTCATTACCACAATCAACAGAACATGCTGGAGCGACATGTTCATAACCCAGAGACTGCCCATGGTCTGGAATAGACTTCCCATACATGTCCAGCAGAGCACCTCACAGGCCCTCTTCAACAGAAATCTTGATGAGTGGATGGGAAATAGAAAGTTCACCCCGGAGATCACTCCAGTGGCTCTACTTGATAGAGGTGCTGGGAACTAACATCGGGCAGCATGATGCCAGGACACTTGTATGGGCTAGGCTTGTAAAGGTTCCAGGGCCATTAGCTTAGTACACACCTATGCAGTTGGTTATATGTAGAATGATTTCAGTTCCTTGCTGCAAATCTATTTGTGTGGCAAAGAGGGATAAGGCACTCTTCCTGTGTTCTGAAGGTTCACTGGAGTGAGAGTTCACATCCAGACCTATGTAAAAATATACAGTGTGTGCCAACATTTTCTAATGTGTATGTCATAGATTGCTTTTTGTCAATTAACTAATTAGGGCATCAAGAATGACCAGTGAATGGAGAGTTTTTTTTAGAAGAGGTAGAACTTCTTACATATTTATTTTTGGAGAGGGGGTATCCCAAACCATTCATAGATACATTAGCTAAAGAGGTTATTAGGGACCGGGATAGTCAATATTACCCCGTGTTAGGAACAGGAAGGACTATAGGAGGTCAAGTAAACAAGGCAGATGGTAGTTACGATAGGGCATTTATACACACCTTTTCCATTACCTCTGCACAAGGTGAGGATATTGTGAGGAGACATTGGGGTACTTTAAGTGTAAATGAAGAGACAAAGAATTATCTCCCGGAGAGACCCACCTCTGTAAGAAGAAGGGACACCAGCCTAAAAGAACTATTTGAAATGAATGAGACCAAGAACATGTTAAGTAATAGTGGAAAATGTGGGACTTTCAAATGTGGGGCATGTAACCAGTGCAGTTACATGACAGACAAAAATGAAGTTTTTATACCATGCAGGAAATCCCATGTGAGAGCTACAGGATTCTACAACTGTAACACTAAAGGGGTGGTTTATTTAGTGATTTGTGAGACTTGTTGCAGTTTTTATATTGGGAAAACAGAGAGGAATTTGAGAAGGAGAGTGTATGAACACATGTATGAGGTAATCAAGGCTAAATAATCTAACACACTATACAAGCATTCTTGGGTATGCAAGGATATGAAACTTAAGTTCTTTGTATTAGAACAGGTGGCTATTGATCCCCGAGGAGGTTGCTGGGAAGCCAGGCTAGAGTATAGGGAGCTTTACTGGCAACTTAAGTTAGATTCAGGAAGGACCCCGGGTTTAAACGATCAAATTAGCATTAACAGTGTATTAAAATTAAGAGCAGCAAAATTATGAGCTTGTCACAGCAACATGAACTACACCACAACAGCCCATATGCGGTATTTATGTAGGTGCAGAATCGAACATTTTTAACATTTATATTATTTAATACATTTTAAAAATGTTCGATCCTGTACCTACATAAATACCGCATATGGGCTGTTGTGGTGTATTGAATACATTTTAGCCATGGTGGTGCAGCGGTAGCATTGCTACCTCACAGCAAGAGGTTCTCCCATTTGATTCTTGTCTGGAGTGCGGGGAGTGCCTTCTGTGTGGAGTCTGCATGTTCTCCCCACGGTTGGGTGGGTGTTCGAAAGACATGCGTAAATGGGCGTGCCTTCGTTGAAGGTTGAACGTCGAGCTGGTACCTCAGCGTTCATCAAAATCTACTGCCAATTATTAGCAGACCAGAGTTCCGCTGTGGCAACCCCTAACCGGGAAAAGCCGAAAGACAACAACATATTATTTAATACATTTTGAAGATACAATAATGTTTTTTATCCTTTATTTTGTAACAAGACTTTGTACAGTCTTTTTAATGTGGTTGTGTTTAATATGTGTTTGAACTTCACACTGTATGTGAAGGAATTACTACACGGATGTGTACACTTACTTTTAGATTTGGTTGCACAGGGGCCTTTAAATTGCTAATTTTTTAGTTAATTGGTATTAATCTGCTGTGATTCTGTTACGGACGTTAGTATTTATAGCAGTGATTTAGGCATTTGAATTGTTCTGAAGAAGCATGGGGGTGTTCCAGGTGAAAGCGCTTAATCATTGTGATACTGGTGATATTTTGTTACCGTTTGTGCCAGTATTTTGTCATTGCTGTGATGGTATTTGTAGTAAAACAGTTTACTGGTTCTGCTGTCCTGCCTTGCCTTGGAGTTCCTTATTTCTTGTTCATGGCAACCTTTTTGGATTACTTTTTGTCAATTTAACTACTTGTCCCTTTTTTCTTTGTTTTTTTTTTTTGGTGGGGGGGGGCAGTGTCTGTGCCATGTACTTCTTAGCGCAAAAAATGGAACTGGAGAAAAAAATTTATGTCAGGTTTGGCTGTGCTTATCTCATTTGCGTGAAGCATGGTAGTGCACAAATTGGACTAGTGGGCCATCCAGGAAGCAGACAGAACACCTGCAAAGAGTGCATCTGTAAAAGGGCAAAGATCAGAAACAATACACTGTTGCAATTTCTGAAAGCAGATACATTCTATTAATTCTGTTTGGCACAGGACAAACCCGCTAAGCAACGTTGCATGAAGGTTAACACAGAGACATTAAGAATGATTAGGAAATTTGGAAATTTCATGTAACTAGCCCTCTGGCAGCAGGTGTAAGTGTAGGGCTAGAGTACAGATGGGTCTGGGTTCTACTACAGCATGTGCAACCTATTTTTACTGTTGTGATGGTGCAGTTTATAGCAATGAACTGAAAAATAGACAAGTTATATTTGAACATTCTTGTGGCTAAAGTGTAGGATTGCCATACACATGGTCCTGGGTTTTAATACAGGATATTCTATACACTTTTACTGTTGTCCCACTTCTCATTATATTCAGTCTCACTTGTAACACTTTAGATAGTGGAGCTGGTATGAATTATATGTATGAGAGATGAGACACCATTATTGTGTTTTTAGATGTATGACTGAGGGTATACTGTCTACTATATTTCTTTAAGTATAATTCTCCTATCTGGGCTTGCATGGCCTTCACAACTAGCTAAGACACATGCACAACTGAATCTATATCCAGTAACCTTGTCAGGTCACACACATACATGTGTTACAGCTCAAACTGTCAGCTACATTTATGTTTGATTCCTGACTATGGGCAGCACTTCTTCTGTGGCAAAGATGGAAAATCAACATTGTGGAAGAAAGTGTTTTGCCCCTTATGCCTACGTTTGAATCCCACACTATAAAAGTAAGTTTTCCTAAAAATATGTCAGGTCATTACATTTATGCCCCCAGTGAATGTCTGCAAACTTAACTCACCTAACAGTTACCTTTCAATTTCCAATATATATTTCCAGGCTACATCAGTAGACACCCTTCAAACTAAGGCCAAGTGTCAGAGTAACCTTCCAGTTTCAATGATTTAATTGCTCCCTGCTTGGCACCACTGCTGAGCTCCACTTCATAGTGTGCAAATGCGGCTGGCATCGTTGCTTGGGTTTGTGCACTACCAGTAAACACAATAACTTGAATTGGTGGGAAAGCATCAGTTTCCATTGCTCTAGTTTGGTTGATAGACATGGCTGGAGTTGGAGAAGAAGATGCACACTTTAGGGCACAGAGGTGGGTTGTCCAGGATCTTTATTTGATTCCTGGTAAAAGCACCATAGCCAAAGGCTTCTGCAGGTGGACTATTCTGGCTCCCAGTACAAGTCTGAGGTGTGGAATAGTTTGACCCAGGCTGTATCCAGTGCCACTGGTATCCCATGCACCAGACAGCAATGTAGGCATCATTTTAATGACCTACACAGGAGCAAAAGGGATACTCTTAACCGCTGGCTGCAGGAATTTGAGACTGTGGACATTGCACAGTTGTGTAAGTATGACAATAAGAGAGTACTTGTAAGACTTAGAAAGCTAAATATAGACAAGACTGGAATGCATAATACTCTTTTGTTCTTTCCCCAGCTCCCACCGAACATGAGCTCAGTCAACAGGCTTATGTTGCTCGACTGGAGAGACTGAGGGAAGCAAGTGGTATGTATGCAGCAGAAGAGAAGTGTTGTAGTAGCATAAAAAGTTAGAGAGCTTTTTTGGTCTTTATTATACAGTTGTATAAAATTGAGTATGCATATCCCAACTGTAAAAGCAAGTATGCATGCATTAGTCTGTAGCACAAACCAATTGTAAGAGTCAATATTAGACTGTAGTCATAGGGGGTTCAAATACCATGATTTCCAATTATACAAAATTATTATTTCTTCAATAATATTTACATTAAATTAAAAAATTCTATACCAGTGGCACAAATGTCCTGCTGTAATCTAACTGGAACATGCATATTTGCTATATATCCACATTTCAAGAATTACTTTCAGTTATCTGTAGCTACTGTGGACTTAAATCCTAGGAAATTGATGGTCAAACACTGTTTTTGAAACTGTATGTCTTGTCTTTACCATAATTTGTTTGTTTTTATTTTACACTGTGAATTATCAAACTGTAGTAATATTGTTTATAGTATTACTATTTAGTTTTCTCAGCTGTATGTTTGGAGCTTTTTTCCCCAGGCCTCTGCTAAAAATGGGTTTCTGGCCCAGACAACATTACCCGGTAAACAAATGTAATAAATAAATAAACACTGTGTATCTGTTATGACGTATACTTACATATAACAGTGCAGATAAAAGAGTTGTGTAATTGTGTTAATGCACTGTACGTCACATATGATGGTACTAATTTTATCTCTTATTTTCTCTCAATCCAACCCTTATCTCTCTTTTTTATTTTCTATTATGTGTCATCAAAATGTCTCTATGTAATCCATGTGTACCACATAACTAAATGCTACACAGCACAGCGAGGTAGGCCAGCCCCAGTGGATCAGCCTGCCTCGGCTCCACCAGCTCCAGCACCAATTCTCAGCAAGTCTGGGAGCCAACCTGGCAGCATTGCCTCTGCTGCCCCTGTGCCCTCAGGTAGTACTGCCTTGGATGTTGATGTTGTGGTACCCTCCGGGATCAGTGTTGGAGGTGGTGACTTCAACACCCATGGGGAGCTGCCAGGGATGGTGTGTAGGGTCATGCACTGCACCACTGGTGTATGCCTATGCCAAATGGAGAGGCTGCTCTCTCTCATGGTCCATAAGAGGAGGAGTTATCAAGCACTCCAGCCGCCAGCAGAGAAAGGGGACAGTGATCACAGCCCAGTGGGCGAGGAATCAATTCTCAATGTCTCCAAGCTTGATGTCCATGAGCCTGTGTTGTCCCCTCCCTCACCCCAATTATTGTGTCCCCCAACCTTTTGTGTCCATCACCATCCCTGCCTCTTGTCTTGGTTGTGTGCATTTGCTTCCTCACTTACCCAACTTACCTTACCCAGACATACCCAGGTCCCTTACCAAGCAGTCCTCTTGTACTGAATTAAAAAAAAAATGGTCACCTGTCCCACAAAAAAAAAAAAAAATTGTCCCATACATAGCTCTCTATTTCGCACATGTGCCTTCTTGACACACCTGATTCGGTCCAACTGGCTATACAACATGATTACATTGTTGCCACCCCTCTTTGTGGAGGTGACAGTCCAAATTCAGTTAATATTCTGCACATATTTTCAGTTTACACTGTTAAAGAAATGGATAGCTGTGGTTCTTTCATACCTCCCTCCTGCACATTCCTTTATTGCTTTCTCTTTGTTCTACCCCAGCTGGCTTCCAATTTCACCACTCTCCTAGCTACCCCATTTTAACACCTATAATCTGGTAAAAAAATAAAAATCCCACACAGCACACATGGATCCCTTCAGTTTTTGAGCTCTATGTTTGCATGGAGTTTTGCAACATGCAGCAATGCACAGCAAAAGTGAATGGCTGTACAATGTTGTGGTTATCTCCATGTAATGCCCCTTAACCCTACTGCACTATGCCAACACACAGCAACACATGTACTATAAAGAGTTCATGTCGTTGCATTATCACTGTTTATTTAAAAGTCTTTAATTAAAAGTATTAGATACACCTGAACCCAGTATCATCTGGACTCAAAAAGAAATGACTCAGAGCATTTACACCTATTGCCACAGAGTCAGTTAAGCAGCACTGCTTAATTACATGCAAAGAGGAAAAGTAATGGAAATGTGTATCTTGCATACATAAGCACTTTGCCAACCGCTGCATAAACCCTCTGTTTCACTCACTATGGAAAAGTAAATATTATTGTGTATTACTGCTGTTTACTATCCATTTCCAGTCTATTACATGAAATTACATGTGGAAACATAACAAATTGAAGGCCCTATCTAGCAATATTTCAATATTTACAATACAGCCATGTGTTGCCTCCCCCCAGGCACTGCAACCCTTTTTCCACACATATATCACCTACACTACAGACAATAATATCAAATGTTGTGTTATATGCAGTGCACATTGATTTGGTAACATGCAGAACTAGAACTATTGACCAATAAGCTTAAAAAGCCTGATTTCTAAGGCTACAGAAGGGATCAGCATGGACCTTATTCACAGGGACATAAGTGACCTTAAACACACTTGACCAGACCCATTTTGGTTTTGTCAAGGGTAGATCTTGCTTATTAAACATTGTGGATTTCTTTGATAATGACCCCAAAGATCTGGATGAGGTATAACAGGACAAACTGTTATGCTGATTTATCCAAGGCCTTTGACACTATCCCCCATCCAGGTATCATAGAGAAACTCTCCCATCTGGGGATTAACCCATACATAAAAGCACAAAAAACTAAATTGGTCAAGCACTTTCATCCAAACACATAGGACTTTTTCAGAACCATTTAACCTCATTAAAACATCACTATAAACAACTTAAAAATACATGATGCAACAAGCTTATTCATTACACTCTAAAAGAAAAATACTGCAATAAAAAATAATTATAAAATCATTGTTTTTTCCTAAGTATTACTAGAATAGATGTGTGCTCATTGATACCTAGCACTGTTATAGGGTTCAACCTTGCCATTTTAGCTCACATTCTTCTACCATATTCTCCCCAAATCCTCCCATTTTTCTTAACTTTCTCCAAAATACCAAACAGGAATTTTGAATCCTGACCACACTGTTTCATATGCTTACACAAAGCAATATTCTCATAATTAGTTGTAATAGCATACACGTGTTCATAGATTCATTTACGTAAACTCCTAGTAGTCTTTCCAATGTAAAAATAATTACAATTTATACAATCTGCAATATACACTAGTCCAAAACTTCCACAATTATGTGCATATAAAATAATACATTGTTCAGGTTCACCTACAGACACTGTTTTATTTTGTAAAATATAACTACAATAATTACACCTACCACATTTTTAGTTCCTTCTTTAACTGTATTATTCAACATTGCCAGATGTTCAAAAAATTTTTTAAGATTCTGACCTGTCTTAAAAACAAAGTTGGGATTTTGACACAATATCTAATATCTCAGTACTACCTCTAAACATAACCCAATTTTTTCATCAAAATTTCTTTCAAAGACGTGCTGTCTCCATTGTATTGAATAACCATAGAATTTGATAATGATTTATCAACACAAGGGACATTGACTATTACTTCTTCAGCTATATCCAATAAAGCGGTATGTTTTTTACTCCACTCACTTAAAATATTTTGTCCTATCTCAAAAAATACCTTTTCTGGGTATCCTCTTTCTTTAAACATAGAGATAAGGTTTCCCAGCTCCAACTTGAACAGAAGAATGTCAGAACACATTCGTGCGGCTCTTACAATCTGACCTTTTACAATATTCCTTTTGGTGTGAAATGGATGTTGACTTTTGTAATCTAAATAACTATTTGAAAATGTTGGTTTCCTATACAGTTTGGAACCAAACTTTTGTTCTAATGTGTTCTTAAAAATAGTTACATCCAAATAGTTTGCACAGTCATCTGAATGGTTAAAGGTAAATCTTAAAAAGGAATTGTTATTGTTAATGAGTCCAATAATTCATCCCTTTTTGCATCAGTTTTTTTTCCACAAAATAAAAATATCATCCAAAAATCTTAAATAAACACACTAAAAATGGTCAAAACCCAAAGTAAATATGTATTTTTTCTCCCACGCATACATAACTAGATTAACATAGATTGGGGCACAGTTTGCCCCTATAGCTACACCCTTCACCTGCCGGAAAAATTAATTCCCGAACATCATATAGTTGTTTCTTAAGACTATTTCCATAGCCTCCATTACAAAATTTATTAATGTTGCATTTTAACTAGTTGTTTCCCCAATTGCATCTCGAAACAGGTTCAAACCTTCATTGTGTGGTATGGATGAAAAAAGATCAATGACATCAACAGTGGGAAAGCATATCTCAACAGAATAGTAATCCTGCTTAACGTTTCTCAAAATTCCCATGACTCCTATAAAATGTACTCACTGGGTCTCACTGCATTTTGAATCAACCTGTCGACAAATATAAACTGGTAAAAACAAAAAGTCAAACCAAGCACTAAACAAATTCAGAGGAACCGAAGGATGTCAGGACCACAAAGAGAATAGAATGTAGTTTAGTTTAATGAAGTGCTTTTTGTCGAGTACACTGACCCGACTTCTTCAGACAAACAAATGAACATAAATCCATGCTTAAAAACTCTAAAAGAACAGTCATGTGACAAAAGACATTAACATAATAAATGACTAATTAAGCAATTAGCAGCTGAATGGTTCTTAAAGATGCAGTTGTTCCCTTTATGGTTGTAGTAACTTATTTTAATGGGAAAGATACTCTATCAGTTAATGCTTTAGTGCAAAATCACTTATCGTCCATGCCTTATAAGCAAGAAACCTATGACAGTTTGTTTACCCTGTTTAAACTAAAAAACATAGGTAGGGACATTACTGTAAATGGAGCTCTATTCACATTCGATAAGGTAAACATCCCTAAATAAACTGACAATAAATACACCCTGGTCAAATTGTTGTCTTATAAAAGGAAAATCTATAGGACCATACACACTTTACTAATATTTATATACAAGGCTAAAACTACATTAAATAACATATTAAAAACTAATTAAAAACACATCAGAAAAATACATCATACAAACATAGTCTTTTATGTTTGATAATGTTACTAATACTAGTCCTTACAAATTATAAAGTTATCTAGTCAAACTTTTTAGTTTTAAATAAGGTAATATGGAACACAGCTCATTTAATCCAGGGTAATGGTGAGCATCAACACGTAACTGCCAGAGAAGTTCTAAGTAATCTAACAGTGGTGATGTAGGACCACCTCTAAAGTCTTGGGTAATTTGGTCAATTATTCTAAATTTAAATCTATGGGATGGAAAATTATTAACATGTCTAGCTAGTGCATTTTCGGTTTTAGTCTTCCTTATACTGTATAGATGTTTGTATATTCTTTCTTTGAATTTTCTGTCCGTTTTTCCACTATAGAAATCTGGATAGAAATCACACTGAGCTAGATAAACCACCATTTTAGTGTTACAATTTAACCTATTTTTTGGTATAATATGTTGCATTTCTAATAGAAAATCTCTGTCCTGTTGATACATGACCACAATAGTTACAAACTTCACACTTGAACATCCCTGGAGTTCTAGTGAAAGTTTGTTTGGATGACTCCATTAAGTTTTTTAAGTTATTCCCTCTTCTAAAGGTAAAAAGTTTGTCAGTTATACTATTGTCGTTGAGCAATAAATTCCAATTTTTGAAGATGGTTCTCTTTACATCATGGGCCTCCAAACTGTATATATATATATATATATATATATATATATATATATATATATATATATATATACATATATAAAACTGATTCTAAAATTATTACTTTGTTCATTGTCTACAGTTCTAGTGTTGTTCATTGAAGTGGTATCTCCTAAAAGTGTCTCATCTAAACATAGTGAAGAGTCGAAGATACTAAATGGATAGAAAAAGTAAAAGAAAGAATAAGAAGATCAAATATACAGGATATGAAATGGGATGAAGTAATGACCACAGAGATTGAAACAAAGTTAAGAAAACCTCCTAACTGGAAATCCCCAGGCCCAAATACAGTACCTAACTTCTGGCTAAAAGTATTAACATCTTTACATGAAGATTTAGCCATGAGTGAGAACTATGTATATGCACACCCAAATAGACACCGACCTGGTTACCAACAGGAAAAACAATACTCCTACTTAAGAGTGAACCTATAAGCTATCCTAAAAGCTATAGACTAATAACTTGCCATCTGACAGTGTATAAACTATACACTGGAATTTATGCCGACAAAGTTTATAGTCATTTAGAAGAAAACTCAATCATGGTAGTAGAACAAAAGGATAAAAAAAAGAAGGTCATATGGAACAAAGGATCATTTGTTGTTAAATAAAGTCATAATGAAGACCTGTAAAAAGGGGAATCTAAGTATGGTGACTAGACTACAGAAAAACATTTGACAGTATCCCATATTCATGGATAAAAGAGAGCTTAAAAATATATAAGATACACCCTACACTGACCGATTACATTACAGTGGCTATGAAACAGTGGCAAACCACTCTGCAGTTACGCCATGATAAAGAACAAATTGTTATTGCAGGGATAACAATTCAAAGGGGATATTTTGTCTTGCCCTTAACCCATTAAGCTGTCTACTTACCACATTAGGTCATGGCTACAATTTGGCTCCCAAAAAACAACAAAGTTTAAAGACTTCTCATCTTCTTTTTGTAGATGATTTAAAACTGTATAGTTCATGAGATGAGGAACTGAGAGCACAACTGCAAGTGGTCAAAACTTTTCCAGATGATATAAGAATGTCATTTTGTCTTGGTAAAAGTGCAAAAGCAACCTTTAAATCAGGAAAGCTGCAGCATCAAGAAAACATCAGTTTAGGACAGGAATGTGATATAAAAGAACTCAAGCAAGGGGGAGTGTATAAATATTTGGGAACTGATGAAGAATCAACAATAAAACATAAACAAATGTGAATAAAACTTAGTAAGGAATATTTTAGAAGACTTAAATTAATACTGAAAACAGCGTTGACATCTAGGAAAAAAGTCTAAGCTATAAACCAATTTGCTCTTCCAGTCCTAAGTTACAGTTTTGGAGTGACTGACTGGTCCCAAAAGGTGATGGATAGGTTTGAAGGGAAAAGAAGGATGCTTCATGCTCATTAAATGATTTATAAAAATCAGTGCATACCAAGATTATATATTCCCTATTCTGAAGGAGGTATCAACCTCCTCGAAATTTATTACATGTACAGATCTTCAGTCATGGGACTGCATACATGTCTGCTGACCTCAAAAGACCCAAATTTAGTGAATGTTTTGAAACATGAGGAGAATAAATCTAGGATGACTTCCCTGCTTATTTTAGCAGGAGCATATCAGCATTAAGCAGGAATGGAAATCAACCCAGAAGTAGATAAATCAGGCAGCAACTGAATGTGCCAAAAAACAAAAGAAAGAATATAAGGTGAAGGATCAAATGAGAAAGCAAGAAATGTGTAAAATGCATAAATATAGTTCCAAGTACAGAAAACTCTTGGAACAACCTCATGCTGATCAGGATCTAATGCAGGAATTATTAAGGAGAGGTGAATTTAAACCAAAAGATGAAAGGTTAATATTGACGGACCAAGATAGTGGGTTATGTACACATTGGTTTACAAAGTCCATTGAACATGTGGGAGAAACAGACAAATGTAGGTTCTGTAAAACAGAATTGGAAACAGTCACTCATCTTGTTGCTGGTTGTGATATACTAATGGCAGAATATGTAAAGGCATAACAATGTACCAAGACTGTTGCATTGGGGATTGTGCGAACATTATATTATTGAAGTACTGAAAAAATCATGGAAACATGAGCCACAAAGCATCATGGGAAATGATGAAGTCTACATCACATGGGATCATCCATTACCAACAGTTCAAAAAAATAGATGCAAGAAAGCCAGATACAGTAGTCCATGAAAAGAAGACAAAAATAGAATTGAGCATTGGAAATGCTACACCCAGGGACTACAATGTCTTACAAACAGAGACACAAAGTCATCAGTTATCAGGATTTGCAGGCAGAAATGAGGGCAATGTGGAAGAATGATACCTAGACAGTTCCAGTAGTAATAGGACCAACATGTCTTATAAAACTTATAAGAAAGAATTTATAATCATACTTAGCTATGTTATGTTATTACCAATACACATAATTCCATATGAACTGCAGAATGAATCATTACTAGGCATATTGTGGCTGCTGTGAAGAGAACTTCTGGCTAACATCAAAGATTGAAACAATACTAATTTCATGAACTTTAATTATACTTTAACTTAGGAATGGAGTCCATTCCTGTCATGGTATTAGAAACCCAAAAGACTTGGGGAAATTAAAAAAAAAATAAGATGTTACTGTTCTTCAGAAAGTCAGACATAAATATGTTAAATATAGGATCTCAAGAACTATGTATTGCTGAATAGTCAGCTTGGTATAATTTCAAAGCTGATAAGTTGTTTTTAGCACTTGGCATTTTGCTTAACTTAGTGATCTAACCCACATTGTCTGGAACAGGTGCCCTCAACTGTAACCCTAAATGTCCCCCCAGCCAGACACTTGCCAATCCACCTAACTACAAACTGATTAATACCTAGTTTTGTCAAGATAGAAAGAATACCACCATGAGGCACAGACTCAGTACATCCACCAACAAGTGTAAGTCCACAGACTCCCATATATTTGAATAAAAACTAAGTAGAAAGATTAAGATAAGCAGTGGGATTGAATAAAGTCCACAAAGCCTACACAAAGTTTACATGTGTGTGAGGTGATGTGCGGTGAGCAGCAGCGCTCATTACATATTCATGCTGCGCACCGTGTTTAAATATAGATAAGAGAGGTTTCATGGCTTGTGACAGTGTTGCCAGCCAGGAAACTGTGTATGTGAACATGGATAGCAATCCTGTTTAAATCAGAGCACTGAAGGTCCACAGGTTTGCACAGAATGCCACAGTGATCACCAGGACATCACAGACAGCTCTGAATCTCTTAGAGCAAGGCATCTGGACAAAGGCCAACATAATGGGGGACAGTGACCCAGAAATAGGGACATATCTGACATATTTGCTCTATAGAAATGTGCTAGAATAACCAGGGATTTGTGTTAAGATACATGTTCTAAACGATTTGAAGTCTGAAACTCAAATATATGTAATTACTGAGTCACATCAGTCCTGATATTGCAAATTGTATAACGTGTAATTATTCGTACATTGGAAAGACTACTAGGAGTTTACGTAAATGAATCTATGAACACGTGTATGCTATCAGAACTAATGATGAGAATATTGCTTTGTGTAAGCATATGAAACAGTGTGGTCAGGACTTAAAATTCCTGTTTGGTATTTTGGAGAAAGTTAAGAAAAATGTAAAGGGAGGTTTTGGGGAGAATATGGTAGAAGAATGTGAGCTAAAATGGCAATTAAGGTTGAACGCTACAACAGTGCCAGGTATCAGTGAGCATGCATCTATTCTACCAATCTTCTTCTTCTTCTTTCATCTGCTCCCATTAGGGGTCGCCACAGTGGATCATCTGTTTCCATTTCTTCCTGTCCTCTGCATCTTGCTCTGTCACACCAACCACCTGCATGTCCTCTCTCACCACATCCATAAACCTTATCTTAGGCCTTCCTCTTTTCCTGTTACCTGACAGCTTCATCCTTAGCATCTTTTTCCCAATATCCCCTGCATCCCTCCTCAGCAAATGTCCAATCCAATGTAATCTTGCCTCTCTGGCTTTGTCTCCAAACCTTCCAACCTGGGCTGACCCTCTAATATACTTATTCCTAATCCTGTCTACCCTCGTCACACCCAGTGCAAATCTTAACATCTTTAACTCTGCCATGTCCAGTTCTGGCTCCTGCCTTTTTGTCAATGGCACTGTCTCCAACCCATATAACATAGCTGGTCTCACTACCCTCTTGTAGACCTTCCCTTTCACTCTTACTGGTACTTATCTGTCACAAATCACTCCTGACACTCTTCTCCACCCACTCCATCCTGTCTGTACTCTCTTCTTCACCTCTCTTCCACACTCACCATTACTCTGAACTGCTGATCCCAAGTATTTAAACTCATCCACCTTCACCACCTCTACTCCCTGCATCCTCACCATTCCTCTATCCTCCCTCTCATTAACACAATATATTCTCTCTTAGTCCTGCTGACCTTCATTCCTCTTCTCTCTAGAGCATATCTCCACCTCTCCAGGGTCTCCTCCACCTGTTCCCTACACTCACTACAGATCAAAATGTCATCTGCAAACATCATAGTCCACGGGGACTCCTATCTGATCTCGTCTGTCAACCTGTCCATCACCATTGCAAATAAGAAAGGGCTCAGAGCTGATCCTTGATGTAATCCCATCTCCACCTTAAACTCATCCGTCACTCCCACCGCAGACCTCACTGCTGTCACACTACTCTCGTACATATCCTGTACCACTCTTACATACCTCTCTGACACTCCTGACTTCCTCATACAATACCACAACTCCTTCCTAGGCACCCTGTCATATGCTTTCTCTAAGTCCACAAAGACAATGCAACTCCTTCTGACCTTCTCTGAACTTCTCCATCAACACTCTCAAAGCAAACATTGCATCTGTAGTGCTCTTTCCTGGCATGAAACCATACCAATACTTTGGAAAAAAGCAATGATTTTATAATTATGTTTTTTATTGCAGTATTTTTCTTTTAGAGTACAATAAATAAGCTTGTCACATTATGTATTTTTAAGCTATTTATAGTGATGTTTTAATGAGGTTAAATGGTTCTGGAGAAGTCCTACGTGCTTGGATGAAAGCACTTGACCAATTTCATTTTTTGTGCTTTTAACCATTAAAGTGTTAGTTATATACTGCAAATTTGGTCTGGACCTTATTGGGCATTATCTACCCCACTGGCATTTGCTTGGAATTAGTTATTTTTATTGCCTTTATTTTGCACACTGGTGTTTTTTGAGTAGTTGAGTTTTCAGTGTGTTGGTTGTGATTCCCGGGTCAGATTATATATTGTGGAACACTATTTCATTTTTATTCTTCATTTTGGACTGTGTGTGGCAGTTCATACATTCCTTTCATCATGGAAGTAACAGGGGCAAGTTCTCAACATGAATGGGTGAATTCTAGCCCCTTTCAATAGAGCGAGGACACCAGAAATCAAAATGAGCTTACTCAATCTTTAAAACTATTTTCTCAGCAGTTAAGTCAGCTACAGGCATCCTTGGATGGACTACAAATCCCAAGAGCCTTTGCGAATATGATGCAAATGTTGCATTTTAATGTTGAAGTTTCAGATACGACTGAGCAACCTAAACGGAACTGTTTGGATCTAGCTTCTCAAGAATTGATTCCTTGTGGGCAGAATATGGGTCAAAACATCAGGAACAAGCCTTGGAGCCATTTTCAGAGCTGGTTGGACACAGAATTGACTTTTACTAGTGGTACTGTGAGTACAAACAGAATTATTCATGGAAAGTTAAATGAATTAGAGACTGTGTTAATGAAAGTCTGAAATTTACAGTGAGAGAATGCTTTTTTATCTAAGTGTGTTAAAACGAAGCGTGTTCCTAAGGGACTTCCTATGTTTAAATGTCCTAATGGTTTGACACTCGGACATACAGATTTAGATGAACTTTTAGCCATGTTTGATAGACATAGTATTGAACTCATGCAATTTATTATTAGGTGGAATGATAAAATAATTAATTAATTTTTGGATAAAGCTAATGAATTGAATAATACTGTACTTGATGGCACTTTGGAGTTATTTGTAGGTAAATATGAAAACATGTTTGACAGGGAGGAAAATCAGGTGAATTTAAATATGAAAAGGAAAAACAAAAAACTTAAAAGGGACGAAGATGAATATAATAATAATTTAGCATATCCCCTTCCTAAAGCTTACTTGTCTACCCCTAAGCAACAGCACATATATGAGGACAGGCAAAGTGCCACGGGAGCTATGGGGGGGTTTAACCATTGGATTCAGAGGGGTAATAGGAAAAGTTTTGGTAGACATAACCAAGAAGAAGACGAAGCATTTGATGTTGAACATACTGAATTAAAGAGATCTGAAAGAATTTCTAATAGAAATGGTAAGAATAAACAGAATGTTTTTTTGTTCAACCTTACACGTCAACCAATGTGAAAATCAGGGGGAACAAGGTTTACTGGGGCAAGAATCAGAAATTGAATTTAGTACAGACATTGAACATACAAGCAGATTTATTTCAGCCTCTGGTGGTAAAATGATGAGCTTTGAGGGCTATAATATTTTTAATTACACCGAGAATCCCCCAACACAAACACACTTCACACTGTTTAAGAAAGGCTTAAAATTTGTACCATCTAGATGTGTAGATTTGGCAGACACTGTTATATAATTAAAGTTATTTACAAGGAAACTAAACCTTCAATTACATTTTAAAGATAACCATCATACCCACAATTTGAGGCAGAATTTTAGAATGAAGAAAATCGTACTTTTAATCCAGCCATGCATATTTGTATACAAGATATTCATAGGTTCATAGGTAGGTACTAGGCTATCAGACCTGAGGCCTATATAAGCCTAGCCAAAAAGGCTCCCTGGCTTTTGCCACCCAAGAAAATTATTTTCCTATGCCCCTCTCAAGCAGAGCCGCAGAAGTGATGCCCAGGGTGAATTTCCTATTCCCCATCCAGTAGTCAAGATTTTTCTTAAAGAGGGCTAATGAGGAGCTTTGTTTGACATGAATGGGTAGTTTGTTACAGAGTATGGGAAGTCTCTGGGACAGGAATCTATCCCTCCAGCATGTTCTGTTTATTGTGGTGACAAGGTTTAGGTCCCTGCAGCGAGTGGCTCAGAGAGATTGGGATTTCATTAAGTGCAGCATGTCCAACAGCTCTGGGTTTGACATAGCTTTGTATGTTTGGCAGAGATCACCTCTGAGTAGGCAATATGCGATGGAGTAGAGCTGGAGTTTTTTGAGACAATCTGCGTATGGCATCTGTTTGAGGACAGTAATCCTCTTAGTGAGGTACTTCTGTGGCCTTTCCAATTGTTGTAGATGTCTTGTGAGGTACATGCCAAATGGGGCATTGTACTCTATAAAGGGTCTGATGAGGGATGAGTAGAGAGGAACAATGACCTCCTTTTTTCTGGAGGACAAACCCTTTGTGATGAGGTGTGCCACGTAGAAGGATTTCCTGACTACTGTGGTGATGTGATTATCAAAGCAGAGACTACTAGCCACCTGTGTCCCAAGGTCTCTTATCACACTTTCGGTGTTCAGTAGGCTACTGCCTATGTGGTAGTTCATGGGTACAGAGTTTTTCCCAAAGAAAATGACAATGCACTTCTTGGCATTGAGCTTGAGGCCATGACTTTGACACCAAACATTTGTCTCAGTGAGGCTCCTTTGTAGAATGTCTACATCATTAGGCAATTCGATTATGGCTCCTAGTTTGCAGTCATCTGCGAACTTCGTTAGCCACAGACCTTCTGTGTTAGGCTGAACTTGAAAGAAGTAGATGCCAAACAGGAGAGGAACCAGGACTGAACCCTGTGGTACTCCACTTATCACTGGTCTGAAGTCGGATTTGGAGTCGACTACTTTCACTGTGTGGGTTATGTCAGTGAGCCAGTTGGCCACCCTGTGGGTTATGTCAGTGAGTCAGTTGGTCACCTATCTTGTGACATAGGGATTTATGCCCAGATAAATGAGTTTATCTATAATTCCAGAGTGGGGAGATGGTGTCAAAAGCCTTGGCGAGGTCAAGATAGGCTGTGTGCACCACCTTACCCTCGTCCACTGTTCTGGTGACTGCTTCAGAGAAATCAATCAGGTTTAGGAGGCATGATCTACCTTTTACAAATCCAAAGTGAGTGGGGTCCAGAGTTTGGAGGTTACCTATGTCTTTGTTTATAAGCTCCAAGATGATGTGTTCCATGGCCTTGCAGACCAGGCTTGTCAAGCTAATGGAGCAGTAGTTCCCGGGGTCCGTGGTGGCACTCCCTTTGTGGAGTGGGATAACCGTTGCTGTGTGCCATTCAATAGGCACAAAGCCTGAAGTGAGGCTATGATTGAACATGGTACTTGGATGCAGTGCCAGCTCATTCTGTAGTTCATGCAGAACACAGCCTGGGATGTTGTCTGGTCCCATGGATGCTGTGTTCTTGGCTTTGGAAAGTGCAGTCTTTACTTGTGCATCTGTGATTACAGGGGTTTTGCATTCTTCTGGTATTGAGATGGGCCCTTTGGGGGGTGAGGGGGGGGGTAACGTTAGCACTGAACCTATCTGCCAGGATGTTGGCAATATCAGTTGGTGCTGTATATTTAGTCCAAAACACCAACGGCCAGCAAATGCAATACAAAGATACTGAAGTCTGGAATAAATGTCAGATATTGTATTTATTAGGTATTATAAACATCTCCAAACCGGTTTCGGCTAACCAGCCTTCATCAATGGGTAGATTTAACCTCCAATAAGAATACTCATTATTTATACTCATCCCCAACCAATAGGAAACATGGTATAGCCAGGCATAATGTTTAAAGTACAATGTAATGTTAACAAACATAAAAGTTTTGCTTAACTATATTATTTGAATGTATAGCCATTGTAAACAAAATTAGCACAAGAGCATAAGACAATATATAAAATAGTAAAAAAATGAAACAAAAAGAAATTATGTAAATAACACAAATATGCAATTTTTGTAAGTGATAACATAAAATGAATCATAACTGCCTAGTGTAACTCCACCTGGAGGGCATATCCCAAAGGCTTCATACAATATATAGAATATATTGGATATTATAATATATAAGAAAACACATATATATTATAAATACAATGAAATAATTTGTTAATGTGTATATATATCTATGTATATGTAAGACATAACATGTATGAACATGAAATCTGAGAAGACATATGTCCTATTCAAAAATCCAGTTTTACATATAATGTAAAATTCCTACATACCCAATGTAGTAACCTGGTATATACAATAATTAATCAGAAAGCATGTTCCACAAACTATAGATATACACTTGCGTTCACATTGATTATGAGCATATTTAGGCTTCAGAAGAAGATGAACCCACAACAGCTAACAGTTGGTGGATTCACCTGATACACATGTCATCTCCAAGCTTTTTACAAATGATCATTGAGACCTGGGGGAAATAATGCCCCAAGGTTAATGATCCAATATTTCTCCTTATGATTTAAAATAGTATGCCAACCTTGTTGGTTACTTCTGTCCCCTGTGATTCTATCTATGATCATAAACATGAACTTGGCATTAGTATGTTTCATAGTATGTCTGTTTAAAGCATTGGTTTATTTTTTATTACGGATATCACTTCTGTGTTCAGTCATTCTAATTCTAAGTAAACGAGAGGTCTGGCCCACATAAAAAGCTGAGCATTGGCAGGTGGCTAAGGAAACAATCCAACTACTACTGCAGTTACCAAACACCCTTAAATTATACACTCTGTTGGTGTTGGCACTGGTAAATTTTTTAAGTTTGCTTACATTAGAGCATGAACCACAATGTCCACACAGGAAGGTGCCCAAAAGTTTGTCTCCAGTCATCGTCATTTGCTGATATATTGCACCCCCACTCTCCTTATGTTTGTAATGAGAAAATAGACCACCCAATGTTTTTCCCCGCCTAAACGAAAACATGCATTTAGGACCTAAAAGTTTCCTGAGTTCCTCATTTGCCAAAAGTATGTTCCAATGGGTGTCCATGATGTTTCTTATAACATTGTGATTGCGTCCATATGTAGTCACAAACCTAAGAGTGGGTTCTTCCAAAGTGGTTGCTCGTTTCTTGTATTGTTATAAAGTGTTTCTATCTTGAGTGTTGGACCATTCACTTGCTGTAAGTACATCTGATTCTCTATATCCCCTATCCATAAATCTGTTGTAAAGATCTGATCTGGCATGTTCAAGATCTTGATCTAATATGCATAAATTGGGATTTTGGTATATTCCTGATGGTATGGCGTGGATGCATAGTCGAGGCATGGAGCAGAGTGTTGTACTGTGGATATTTATGATAACACCTAGTATTCAAAGTATGATCTTCATTCCTATATATTGTAACATCCAAAAAATCAATAGTGTCATGATTTGATGTTACAGTTTCCATTCAGATATTCTACAAATTCCTGTAGGTATGCCTGGTCTACCCGCCCCACCATCCAACAATCATCCAAATATCTATGCCAGATATCAATCTCCACCATATACAGGTTATGGAGGAGATCATAGATCATGCATTCTTCAAAAAAGGCCATGAATAGATCTGCATATATGGGAGCAAAAGATGCTCCCATAGCAGTACCCTGTAGTTGCCAATAGCACTCTCCCTGGAAATAGAAGACATTTTTGTTAAGTACGTGTTCTGCCATACATACTAATAGTGTGTTAAATCCAGGTGGATATAAGGCCGAATGTTCCAGCCAATACTGTAGAGCCTGAAGTCCTGCCCAGTGTGGTATGCTTGTGTACAAGGATTTCACGTCCAATGTACACATTAGCCAGCCTTGCTCCAATTGTGTATCCTGTATAATTTGAAGAAAGTGTGTGGTGTCCCGTAATCTGGCTCTGACAAAAGTAAGTAGAGGTTTCAAGTATTGTGTAAGAAAAGCTGATAGAGGTTCAGTTAGGGAACCAATGCCTGACACAATTGGTCTTCCCGGAGGTTTTGAAAAGGATTTATGTATTTTTGGAAGTAAATAAAGTATTTGTTTTGGGGGTCCATAACCGTTAGATGTTTCACAGTGTTCTTGGTAATAATACTTTCCTCTTGGTGTAAAAAAGTATTGATTTCTTTCTTAAATACTGGGGTGGGATCAATAGGCATATACATGTAACACCGAGTATTGGCAAGTTGACCCCTGCCTTCATTCAAATAATATCCCATATTCATGACCACTACTGCACCTCCTTTATCAGCTGGTAGAATAGCAATATTATGATTGTTCCTTAATTGCTCCATAGCAACCTTTTCTGATGGAGATATGTTTTGGCTCATAATACATGATTCCCTATGTGGGAAATGTAGATCTCTGAGTACCGATTGAAGGAATATGGAGACATGTTTGTTCATAGGTGGTTGGAATTCAGATTTGTGAAATCTGAATTCCTCAGATCTTTGAGAAGTTTTGTCTGTAAAAAATAATTTGAGATTAAGGTTACGACAAAAAGATAACACATCATTAACTATATTGTAGTCATCAGAGAAAAAAACAGGTATAAAACCAAGACCTTTATTAAGTAATTTTTCTTGTTCGTCTGTAAGAGTTACATCTGATAAATTCAACACATTTTGATAGATGTTATCAGTTATTTCAAAAGTGTCTGTATTAACCCTTCCACAGAGTTTGTTCTTGTACCCATGCTTGTGTTTGTGGCCTCCCCGCCGCCTCTTTCCATGTCTAAAGGGTGTACTGCATTAGATTTCTTACGGCTAGGTGATTCCCGATAACTACTACTATCATTGTCCGTATAGGAGGATTCCTCCCCTGATGTGCTAATGAAAGACCTGTCATTGGTCTTAAGAATCGATCTAGGTCTCTTTCTGGGCCTATTGTTTGCTGTCCCCCTACCGGTGTCTGTAAATCTAAAAGATCTAGAGGTTTTAAATGGACGACCCCTTTGGTAATCCGAAATGTCCCTATTGAATTTTCGAATTTTTCTTTCTTTGGTCTGTTTTTCAAAAATGGCCAAATCCTTTGAGAGTTTATTTACAGAGGTAGCATACATAGGTAGGGACTCATACTTTTTACATTCTTCACAACAGGCTTTCACCTCAGTAAGATTGATGTCAACCATCCTTTCAGAGTACGAAGTAAGTATCTTAAACATCACAGAAGCCTGCTGTAATGCTAGGTTTCATTCCTTAGTTAGCCTGTCCTCCGGCCTGCCAACTAAGGGTTGTAAACGAATTCTCAGGCCCCTTGGGGTTATTTCCCTATTTATGTATGCTCGAAACAATCTTAGATGCCAAATATTTGCTCTTAAATTCTTCAGGCCCTTATTCAATTTATTGAAGGCCATATCACATCCATTAGATGGATTTGTTAAGGAGACATTCTGATTATTGCCTGGTATTCTGTCTATCCCAAAGATTCCAATGTCATCCCTATCGGCACATAATCCATGAAGAATGTTCTCCAAATCCATATCGACTGGTGTTAGAAGGGCAAAAAACTAATTTAGAATCCAATAGTATTTTAAATATAAACTAAAAAATAATCCTGATCAAACAAAGTATTAGAATTAGCTCTTTAGGAATACCAGTATTCCATACTCTTGTATGAAAATTGCAAGGACAATACTGATATCAAAGGGGCGTGTCTATATTATTCTAATTTCCAAATCCTAAGTTACCAATATTATACTGACACCAGTCTGAGGACAGCAACCCAATAACATCAAAACCCAAAAGAAACCCAGATCCACCTGTTCATACACAATTCAAAGTATCTCAATTGTCCAGTAAATTCTGAAAAGATATTTCAGAATCCAAATAATCCTTTATGTAGTAACACACCAAATAAAGCTATTTGTAATAACACAGGTTATGAATATTATTGATTTAGCATTTACCATCAATTTTGTGCTACTTTTGTTAATGTAGCTTAAGGTCTCTGTTCCTCAAATGAAATGTAAACTTCTATGACCAATAAGGTCACTTAAATTGTGTGGACAAATGGCCTAGGCCTAGTTTATTAATAACCACTATATCTATAAATTGACATACATAAGATCATGTAATAAACATGAAATCCAAAACACCATTGTAGCATGCACGTTCTATAGACTGTTCCAATTCAGAACTTGCATTTGAAAAGCTGTAGATCGTTCTATTTGAAATAGTAATAGTTATCTATAGTAATCCAATGGTGGTACAAATTCTATATATAGAGGCAACTTGTAAAAATTATACATCACTCCCTAACAGTTACTTGTATTATGTAGGCCAAAGCCTTATCACAGAGCTGTAGCTATCCCCTATATAAATAGCCTATTATTATTTTGCACAGATTCTGGAATCAATATATAGTTCTATATGTTGTTCCAAATAAGGAATCCAAAGTTGCATATAAATTTCTGTAAATGACTCTGTTTAAAATTGTGATGGCTATATATAGTAATCCAATAATGAAACATTTTTTTATATATAGGGAAGAACCTTATAAAAATTATACATAGCTCCCAAATCATTACTTGTATTATGTAGGCCAAAGCCTCGACACAGAGCTATAGATATCCCCTATGTATAGGATCAAATGACCTATTATTATTTAGCACATATTTTGGAATCAACATAAAGTCAAAGAGCAGCCATATAGAGTATACCTTCTATAAAATAATCCAAACCTCTCATCTGTGATCCTTTTCCAATACTAAGCTATCTGAAACGTATTGTTTCTGTTCGATCTTATAAAACACAGGTTTCAATTACCCCCTATATTATACTTAGTCAACCAGTCATATATGTATAAGATACAACATTTATATTGGGTGCACATATAATTATATCGAGATTACATATACATTAAATATAATTCCCGGATTCCTTGATGACTATCGGCTTGTTTCTTCCGCCCCACAATATTGGTACCTCATACAGATGAGTCACTGAGTAATAGACCATATGTTTAAATATAAACCCTTGAATTATTAACAAAGCTAGACAGTGATTAAGATAAATGCAAGGTATATTATAGTCCAAATGTCACAGTTCTATGATCATGGATCCATATCCTTGGAATACACAAGCATTTATAATGTCACTCTTCCCTCGTGACAGTTAGGCCATATAACCAAGACAGGAAGGTTTCCACTTGTGTGAGTAGATAGAAGAAAAACACAGTACCTTGTAACCATTGGGTTGGTATGAGAAAATACAAGTACAATATACGATCACGAGATAACTTTTTGAATATAGCTGTCTGCCATCACGCACCCATAAGGCTATATGCCTTATATGCCAAAATGTTATTTTCGTAAATGCGACCCAAAAAAATTGCACTCAAACACTCTCCAATGGTAACCGTTAGCCCATTTATCAAAATCACAATCCAAATGTATTCTCCGCCCGAATAAGAAAGAGAAATTGGTCACAGTACCTTACAATCCACTGGATTGATATAATAGGTTATGTGTGCTTTGTAAGATCCCAAAAAATGTGTATGGCTGTCCGCGACCACACACTTATGACACCATATGCCTCATAAACAACAAAGTGTCCCTTTCAGATGTGCCCATCGACCAAACAAAAAAATGATGCCAGTCAATAATGTTATAATCGCTCTGACCGCTCGCTGTGTTTGTATATGCCAAAAGCTAATCACCATATGCCTTCTCGAACTTCTCGTACACCAGAAAGTAAGACATCCATAAAATAAATAATTTTGTTGAGGCACCAAAAATGAGAATACCCCAGGGAAGCTATAAAGTCAATATCCGTGTTCCAATATTCCAAAGGTTGGTTGCAGGATGAACCGGGGTTAACAGAATCCCCCTATACGGACTATATAGTATCAGTATCGCCGCCCAACAGCAAAGCCAGCAAACAGTAGCAAAAACTAATAAATACAATATTTGACGTTTATTCCAGACTTCAGTATCTTTGTATTGCATTTGCTGGCCGTTGGTGTTTTGGATGTTAATGGTTGGGCCGAGCATACCATACTTGCAAAGCATTACATTTTTGCTTCTGTATATTTAGTGCCATTGTGCTGAACTCAAAGCAGATCTGAGTGTTGCCATTGAGATTCTTGATATAGCAATAGAATGCTCTGTGGCTGTCTTTAAAATCAGTGGTGATTTTATTTTCATAACTAGCTTTGGAGGATTTTATGAGGGGTCTCAGCTTCTTACTGAGGCTGACCAGGGAGTTCCTCCAACCATGGGATTTTACTCTTTTTTGCAACAACTTCTTCCTTCTGTTGTATAGTTTGTTTATGGCAGGGGACTATCAGATTGGCTTCCTTTTTTTGGAGGATAGCATCTTGGTTCTGCTGGGGATGGCACAATCCATGAACTTGTGTATGTGCTTATACAGTGCATTTGTATAAAATTCATCAGTCGTACCTCTATTTTCTGTCTGCATGGGTATCATGAAGTTTGCCACTTCTGTCTTAAGAAGCATGAAGTTGGCTTTGGAGAAGTTTTTTACAGTGGTTTCCTTGATGGGGGGGTGGGGGCGGGATATGGATGTCTAGGGTGATTAGCTTGTGGTCGGATCTGACCAGCGAGGAGTTGATCTCTGGCTTGGAACACCGGTTACCCATATTGATAATAACCAGGTCCAGGATATTGCTGCCCCTGGTGAGGGTATGTTCAAGTTGATCCAAGGCAGTGGAATTTATGAATTCCAAAAAACATTGAGCAAATGAGTTAGTACATGAGTAGTTTTCCCAGTTGATTATTAGGGTATTGGGTTGTACCTTAATATTTTCCAGTATATCAAGAAACAAGGAGTGGGAATCCTGGGGAAAGGTGGGGGATCTGTAACAAGCTACCACGTGGATTGCAGTCTTGCCCTGTTAGTTGCACATGGATACTTTCGGATGCGTTATGGTGAGCAACTAGCCTGGAGGTGTGGATATTCTTAATTAATATGGACACGCCTACTCCTTTAGTGTTTCGGTCCAGGTTAGGTGGCCGAAAGGTGTGGTATAAATTATAGCCTGGTAATGCAGGGGTGTTGTCTGGAGCCATGAACCAGGTCTCTGTCACTGCACAGATGTTGATGTTCTCCATTTTAAGGAGTGCCTCAAGTGAGTGCATTTTGTGGTTTAAACTTCTAGCATTGAGTAACATTACCCTCGGATTTTTCTTGCTTGTACCTTTTACAGTGGTGAATTTGTCATTTGAACCTTGCCTAAAAAAGAAACTATATGGGTGGCAAGCGCCTTAACCAATATCCGGAATCCCAGGGGCGACAGGTGCAGGCCATCTCTGGCAAAGCATCATGGTCTGTCAGTCATGTCACCCCAGGCAGACAGATACTGGATCCCCTTAGAATGACACCAGAAGCTTAGCCAATTGTTGAAGTTAATCATTTTGTCCTTGTACTGTGGCATCATTCTGGGCAATGGCAGGATGCTACTCAGGGCTAGAGTCATACCTGTCCAGGCTACAAGATACGAGAGTTCCTCCATGTTTCTTTTCATGTAGTCCAGGGAGGTACCTCTCAGGTCATTCACACCAAGATGGACAATGACAGAGTCATATTTGTACTTGTTGTGGAGTGACCAGAGTGCATGCGTTATGTGGCGGATCCTGGCACCTGAATGGCAGCTGACAGTAACTTTCTCCTTGTTTAGCCTGGTGAGTGGGACATCAGTTTGCCTGACTATAGAGTCACCTATGACTAATGTACTGGGCATGTTGTTTTGCCTTATGGGCTGAGGTTGAGTGGCACACTGATTTTGTGGCCTATGCATTATTTATGAAGTGTTGGGGGGTGGTGGCTGCTTGTGTTTCAGCTTTGGAGGTTTCTGTTGCTTGGACAGATTTTTATTGAGAGCCTCCGCAAATGTAGTTGTGCGTTTTGTGCTTCAATGTGTGGGTTTTGATGGTGTAGGTTTTGAAGGATTTTGTGTTGAGTGTGGTATGGTGCAGGAGTTTACCTTCTCCTCTTGACTGTCTAGTCCAGTCTTGGCTGGAGAGAGCTTGGCTTCCAGTTTGGCTATATAAGTGCATCTCTCACAGGTTGTAGTGCTGGGTGGTAGGAGGAGAGGTTTGTCAATGTACATGAGGCAATTGCTACATTGCCGTAAGATGCCCAGATTCATCAGGTGGACAGGAGAAAACACCGGCGCTGCATGATGCGCAAACCCACGCAACCACAGGTTTTTAAGCCAGAAAGTTGAAAGGGATATGAAGCAGCCCCAAATGGCCAATGAGGTACATTTCCTGAGCTGGAAACCACACCTCTAGTGACAGATAGGCAGCTCAATGCTTACCAGTCACACTGATAAGCAGAAAGACTTCCCTCTACCACTGCAAGGTCTGGACAACTCAGAAACACAAAACTAAAGTTCTGAAACCAGCAAATCTGGGATATGGACTATTCCAGCATAGAAAAAAAAGTTTTTTTACCACTCCTCTAAAAGAAAATTTTATAATCTTATTAAAGATGAGATGTCTTTACTAAATGAATTAAGACATAATGAATCCTTACAGGTAATGAAACCTGATAAAGGGGGAGGCATGGTAATAGTAAACAAGGAAGAATACGAGTATGATATATTATCTATGTTGTATGACACAGAAAAATATGAACTAGTATCAAGAAATAAAATTAACTTTTTAGTATGTTTGCTATGTCCTACAGGATCTTCACAGATATTTCTCCAAAATGTATCTATTTTTGAGGGTGTTTTAATTCCCTTTGCCTAATTTCCCAATTCTCTATATAATATTTTTGGATCATCAATAAGTTGCTTATTTTGTACTTTTTTTATATTTGTCTGCATATATTTGTCTGCATATCTTCTAAATTTTTCTGCCTATGCTGATATTTTTAGTTTATTATTTGTGATAGTGCATGATAGATCCTGATCTGTTCCAAAACTGCACATTGTTTTTATCACGTCTATCTTTCTCAGTATTTTTTGTTGATCTGAACCCTCTTCTATAATCTTCTAACAATGGCACTTCTTGTCTTAATTACTTTATAGTTTTCTCTAGTCGATACTTCCATGATGGCATTGGAATTCACCCCTTCCTTTCCCTTACTACCCTGTGTTTTTGTGGTAAGACTTTATCTGTTTATTAATTTAGCTGCACAGTAATATATCCTATTTACTTCTGTTATATCACATGAATCTGTATAACAGTCCTAATTCCTTTTGGGAGTTACTGACTTTCTGTAGTCTATTTCTTTCATTGATCTTAATATGACTGTCCATCTCTATTACACCAAGCAACTCTTCTCTTTGATCATGTTCTTCTAAACCAAGGACACATTCTTTGTTCTCTATTTCCTGTGGGCATTCTATAGAAACTTCCAAAGCATCTTCCTGTGCCACATTCTCTTCAGTTTCATCAGGTGTCATCCGTTGCTCTTTCATATAGGAACTCACTGGGCTATCACTCCACAACACTGACTGTGTCAGAGTTGCCACAGTTTCCTGCTTCTTCCCTTGGTGTTCAACTTCAACTGATCATTTGTTTCCTATGGAAGGTACCATAGTATTTTCATAAGGGAACTGATCAGATGTTTCCTGCTCCGCTGGTTTCTCCTTAATTTGGGGACCCATTGCTCTATCCCACTGTGATGTTATCTGAGTTAGATTTTCTACACTAAATCCTTCATTTTGCATGTAATCCCTAACCTCAGTTTCTACTGCTTTAACTTCTCCATTACTAATCTTGTTTTCTACTTTTCCCTCTGTTTTCTTATAGTTTGTATTGGAAAATTTTCCATGTCTGTATGCCTTTGCCTGTATTTCTCTTCAAATATCTTTGATGTTGCTCTTTTTGTATTAATTAGCTTTGCTTTCTTGTGTGCATAAATATTGCACCAAATTAAATCTCTTTTTCTTTCCCATGTCAGTATTTCTTCTTCAGATGTCTCCTGCTCCTCCTGTTTCTCCTTACGTTGGGGACCCGCTGTTCCATCATGCTGTGATGTAACCTGTTTTAGACTTTCTACACTAAATCCTTTACTACACAGGTATTCCATAACTTCAACTTCTTTTTTTTTTAATTTCTGCTTTATTAATCTTCTGTTCTACATTCCCTCTTTGTGATCTTACTTTTTATTGTAGAATTTTCCATACCTGGATGCCTTTGCCTGTATTTCTCTTTGAATATCTTTGGGGCTGCCTTTTTTGTGCTGATTAATTTGGCTTTCTCCTTTGCATAAATATTGCACCATATCAGAGCTTTCTTTCTTTGCCATGTCCACATTTCTTTTTTATACCTTTCAAAAGTCTCTGAATTTTATTCTTTATATTTTTGCACTTCCTCAGTTGCTTTTTTTTCTGAAAGGCCCAAGGTTTCTTGGTTTACATAATATTTTTCATAAATCTGTTGCATTAATGAACACAATTTGAAGCTTCTGACACTTTTTCTTGTGAAAGTATTTTTCTTTCCCCTAATATCTCTCTTAATCTTTTTGTCTATCTTTTGTCTGGAAATTCTGGGCTTCTTGCATAATAAATAGTAACAATACATAATTTCTTTCTTATCCTCAATAGTCAACTCTGTCATCTTTATGGATCTGTTTTGGCCTATCAATTGTTGTGAGCTTTGTGAACTGTTACTTACTTCTATAACAGGTGGTCATCCTCCCCCTGGGCCTAGCATAGCCCAATTGTAGGAATGTTTCTGTGTCTTGAGGATTCTACACTGTCATTTTTTCCACTCCTGGCACCAGTGCACCTACAGTATTAGGTACTTTTTTTTATCCTGGGTCTTGTGCACCCAGCTATCTTTTTTATTTTTTAACCTACTTCTGTCCATGATATATGCTATATAAAATCTATATATTAATGGCATCTTGATGAGATTTTGTGAAAAACAGGGTCCACCTCATGAAAATACTCACCAAGATTTGAGGATGAATTCAGTTCCAACAATATAGCTTTCCTTTGCTTGTTGATTTATCATCTCTCCATTCGGACATCTTACTTAGTAAGTTTGCAGATGATACTAAAATAGGGGTCACTCAATGCAGTAACAGATCAATCCACATTGTAAGGGTATTTAGATGCCTTGTTTGCTTAGGCATTAAGTAAGAATACAAAGTTTAATTCCAGCAAAACCAAGTTATTATACCTTGGTTACCTTAATCAACATTTCCATATGCCCTGGAGAATGTTAAAAATCTTAAGTAATGAGAGGAAAGTCAGGGATTTGGGTACCACTGTTGACAGTAAATTAAGATACGAGGACAACCTCACCCCAGTTATTACAAAGAGCTATGAATTCTCAGGGATGTCTTGCTTCTTGCAAGTTGTGATGACAGCATATTGGTACCCATATACAAAACCATTGTAAGGCCTCATATCGAATATGCTACTTGTGCCTATAACCACTTTCAGATTATCACTTTGGAAAAATACAGAAGTATTTTACTAAAAAGATAGTCCAAGATAATTATATAAATTATAAGGAATGAATGGAGTTGTTGTCCCTATGCAATAAAGTACAGGTTGGTACAAGGCAATCTCATAGTTGTGTATAAGGGTATGAACAATACTGCAAGCCACTATTGGTATGGGAAAAAGTCATGACAGACACGGCACTAGGAATAATTATTTTTCTGTAAATATTCTACTTATAATGTAAATTTGGGGAAACAGTGCTTCCATTACAGGGCTGGGACACTATGGACAGTACCTTTTGGGATTAGAAAGGTATCATGCTTTGATAGTTTCAAGGCTGGCGTAGAAAAATGGCTTAGTGATGAGGTCTGTGCAGTTTTCTGAATAGTTGAAAACTCACATAAGGTCGCTGCTGAGGCCCTGAATTTGTTCTAATTGTACAATGAACACTGAATAACAGCTGCCATAAGTAAAATGAAGTTCCACAGGACCAGCCAGTATATTCAACTGTCTCCTACACAAAAGTAAGGAAAACTTGACTAAGCCCTGTCAATAATAATAAATAAAACAGTAACATATGCACATGTCCTTGATCAATAATGACAGGCTGTAGTCAAACCATTTCATAAAGAAGGGTCCCATCAGACCTACACAATTCCAGACCCATCAGCAGGGCCAAAATTCTATGTAAAATCATAAGAAACAATGACAATGGGGCTTATCCAAAATGAAACATGAGACCTGCTTTTGCCAGATATTAGATAAGGAATGGTATGGGTTTGATACGGGGAGATCTTATCCCTTGAATCTTGTGGCATTCTTTGAAAAGGTAACAGCAGCACTTGACAAAAGACTGCTTACTTTGGCCATGACTTGACAAGGTAGTCAACACAATCCCACAAATTAATAGCAATAAATATCAAATCACACATAATCCAATGGGTAAAACACTCGATTCAACAAGTCAAGGTTGGCGGTTAACTGCCCATCCAACTGGAGTTACCAGTGATGTACTATAAGGCCCTGTATTGTGCACAGCTCTTTTTGGATTATTTTTATCATACATAAAATGTGGAAAGACTATGTACTGCAAACCAGGTAGCATAATTATCCCAAGAAGTAAAGAACAGGTTGCCTACATGTATGGCATAGTAATAATGGCTTCATCTTCAATATCAGTGGATATAGAGATTTGTCAACAAGAATATAAATTATGATTATAAAATATTGTAAAATCATAAAACATATAAATGGTTAAAGCATAAAAATAACACCATCATTATAGATCTATTTAATCCATAAGGGATATAGTAAATTTGAAATATAAGTAATATACAATGTAAGAGAGAGAGACATGCATTATCTAAACATAGATCAGAACAAATTACAGCAGGCCATAGTAAATTTGAAATATGAGTGATATACAATGTAAAAGAGATAGACATGCATTAATTAAACATACATCAGAACAAAATAATACAAAAAAATGTACCTCTGATTGTCTACTGTAAGAAATGTTCATCACTAGCATGATGTCCTGTTGTGTGTATATATCTGGAGCATTTCTCCCCGGGCCTCCGCTGAAAACAGGTTCTGTGGAACCTAGTCGGACTTTCCCGGTCAACAAATGATAAATAAATAAAAATAAAAATAAATAAAATATGCTATATGTATGTTTGTTAATCACTAGCATGTTGTCCTGATGTGTATGTATGCCATATGTATGTATGTTCTACTTCTTTTTACTGTCATGTAATCTATTGTAATGTGGAGCTTTTCTCCCCAGGCCTCCGCTGACAATGGAGCTGTGTCCAGTCGGACTTTCCCGGTAAACAAATGTAAAATAAAATAAAATAAAAATAAATAAACTACAACAGTACATAATTTCTTGGAATTGATAAAGGAGAGAGAGAGAGAGAGAGAGAGAGGATTAAAATGAATATTATGAGGCTTACTTACTTTTAAAATGTTTTACTATAAGTTGAAATAAATGTAATAGATTGTACTACTTATTCTGCTATTGTGGATGTTCTTTCACGCATGGTAAAGAAAGGCTTTATAAGTGGTAATGGAATAAACAGAATTTTTCACAGTGCCACAAAGACATATGGTTACTAAATTTAAGTTTCATTTATGTGGTGAAATATTTAACATACACAGCCTTTACTTTTTTATTTTCAGATTGTTTTCTGTTTCTTCTAATTTTTATTGGTAGATGGCAGTCACATGGCTGAATTGTAACTGGTATTTAAATGAATGAATTGTTAAAGATGTTAGATCACAGTGAAGATACGATTAACGAAAATGGTCTTTGTGGTTTGCATTGCAGTTTCCAAAGAAAGCATTGCTGCACATTTAACTGAAGATACTTTTGAGTACTTTTTTTCTAAGAAACATATATCTATATCTATATATTTATATCTGTATCTATGCCTATCTGGGATAAAATAATGCAGTAGATACCACCAGTCCATGAAACAACAAAGGGGTTTATGGAATAGGAGGAAAAACTGCTGGTGCAGAATCTTCTTGTTAAATTACTTGCTTAGGAATACACAGTAGACAAATGAGGGCTAAGAGAATCAAACCCTGCACCACTGGAACTACAGCTCACAGCCTTAACCCTCTAATCCAAATGCTATAATATATATCAAAGACCGTTTTTTAGTCATACAAAGTGGGAAAAAGTAGTCTGGGACACAGAAAGGGCTACTGCAATTGGTAAGCCCAAAATCAAGCAGCCAACCACATACAGATGCCCTTTCCTGATTTAGCGACAAGCCCAACACAGTGATTTTATAAGGTCAGAGGAATCATCGTGGTGGGCTAAATACTAATGAGGCATTCCACCAGACTGGCTATGCTAATTAGCCACATGCTCTTCTTTACAAATGCCTATAGGAAGGGATTCAGACAGCTGAGCAAAATTGCTCGGCTGTGCATATTTTTTTCAGATACATACACACACACACACACATATATATATATATATATATATATATATATATATATAGATAGATATTAACACCTTTATTAAATTTTCACTTATGATATAGGCAAACATATACTAATATAAGAGGAAACAAACCATATTAACTTTTCCAGTTACATAGATTATACATCACTTATGTTTTTTTATCATAACTATCAGTCCAATATTACATAAATTACTCATTTCCTGCATCCCCTTAAACCTCAGTCCTCCTCTAGAACATTATTTTCCATGTATTGTTCCCACAACTTCCATTTATTTCTATGTAATCCCCCCTTCTTTATCAATGTTACAATATTCAATACTTTAAATACAGTTGGTTTAGACTATGATTTCCATTTTATAATAATTGTATTTTTGGCAGCCACCACAACAAAATTAAACTTAACAAGGTCTTATTATGTCTAGGCAATTCAGATCCAATATTCCAGCTCAAATGTTCCATATGTATTTGTGCCACAGTGGTGCAGCGGTTAGCGTTGTCACCTCACAGCAAGAGGTTCACTGTTTTGATTCTCAGCTTGGGAGCCTTCTGTGTGGAGTCTGCATGTCTACACTGTGGTCACATGGGTTTCCTCTGGGTGCTCCAGTTTCCTCCTACATTCCAAAGAAATGCAGTAGGTGGATTAGCCATTCTAAATTGGCCGTAGGAGAGTGTGTGTGCGTGGTGCAAATGAATTACTGCGGCTATGCTAATTAGCGTTGTCACCTCACAGCAAGAGGTTCACTGTTTTGATTCTCAGCTTGGGAGCCTTCTGTGTGGAGTCTGCATGTCTTCACTGTGGTCACATGGGCTTCCTCTGGGTGCTCCAGTTTCCTCCTACATTCCAAAGAAATGCAGTAGGTGGATTGGCCATTCTAAATTGGCCGTAGGAGAGTGTGTGTGCATGGTGCAAATGAATTACTGTGGCAGGGCTAGCCACCCGGCTGTGTAAACCTTGGCTCGAGATGATTGTCACTGTGAAGTGACACCCCAACCCCATGTGTAAAAATGGAAAAAGGGGTTGAGGATGGATGGATGGATTCCAGCTCAAAATAATTATTTCCTTAGTTGCATTCATTTGCTCACCCATTATTTCTGAAAGAGTACACTGCAGGGAATTTTTAACATTTGCCAACTCATTAGACTCCTAAAAAAAGAAGTTATGTTCTTACCATAATGTTCCATCTGTGTTGCTCATCTTCATTCATTCATTACTAATGGGTGTCGGTTCCGTCCTCAGAACCGAGTCAGCCTTATAACAAGCTTGTGCCAGCCAAAAAACTCTCGAGCTAACTTTTACCCACAATGCCCGTTTCCCAGTTACCGCAGATCGAGTTTGCCCATAATAAGTAAAGCAGAGGCTTTTTCTGAGGAGAAATCTTGAAGTAGGAATAGGACCCAATCCGATTCTCCAGGAGCCTCTGGAGGGGGAAGGTGGATGGGACATAATGAATGAATGAAGATGAACAACACAGGTGGAACATTATGCTAAGAACATAACTTCTTTATCTGATGTTGTTAATCTTCATTCATTCCTTACTTATGGGACAGAGTCCCTAGTTACCCTCAGTCCTGGGAGGCAGTTATGGAAGGATGTTCGTGAGTACCATTGAACCAAAGGATGCTCGCCCCCTGGAGACCAAATCTAATTTGTAATGAGGGATAAAGGTATGAGGGGTAGCCCAAGTCACAGCTGCACAAATATCATCCAATGAAGCCCTTGCATGAAAAGCAACAGAAGTTGCTACTGACCTGGTGGAGTGTGCTCTGACTGCACTCTAGAGAGATTTTGTTGGTAAATTAAGGATATACAGTTTCTCAACCATTTGGACAAGGTTATTTCTGAGACCGAATTTACCAATTTCAGGCCTGAATAAGACACAAAAATCTGTTCTGTTTTACGTATTGACTTAGTTCTGTCCAGGTAAAAACGTAATTGCCTATGCACACCCAGCAAATGAAGATAATATTCACCTTTGTTTGAGTAGTTACGAGAAAAAGACTGGTAGGTCAATTGTTTGGTTAATTGTCAATTCTGAAATAACCTTGGGCAGGAAGGCAGGGTTAGTCCAGAGCGATACTCTCCTTATAAGGGCATTTAATACACAAGGCCTGAAGCTCAGAAGTGTGTCTGGCTTAAGTTACACCTACCAAAAATAGTGTTTTCCAGGACAGGAACTTTAAGTTGCAGATGAAAGCAGGTTCGAAATGCGGTTGTGTCAGGGACTGTAGTACTAGCGTTAAATTCCAAGGTTCGATAGGTTTCCTGAAAGGTGGTTTGATATGCGAGACCCCTTTTAAGAAAGTTTTGCAGAGATGATGGGAGATTAGTGATGACTCTTGGAATCCATTATGGAAATTAGAGATAACAGCTAGGTGCACTCGAATGGTTGAAGCTGCTGATCCTGAATGAAGAAGACTTGAAAGATAGTCCAAAACTACACTAACAGGGGCTGTAGACGGGTCTAATTGTTTTTGTTGGGACCAGATAAAGAACCTCTTCCACTTGCTGAGATAGATTTTCCTGGTGGATGGTTTGTGTGAAGTCAGAAGGATATTACGTACTGGGGAGGTAATGTTATTCTGCCTGGCGATTACCGAAATTGGAGAAACCAAGCTGTCAGCTTGAGACTGGATATGTTTGGGTGAGTCAACCCTTATGGGTGCGAGATCAATTCTGGAGTTGGATCCAGAATCCAAGGTTGATATACTAGGTGAGGCTGGAGGAAGGGAAACCAAATTTGTTGTGTCCAGTAAGGTGCAATGAGGATATCCTGCTTCTCAGACAAAGGACTTTCTTTAGCACTTGAGGGATCAGGGGAAAGGGAGGGAAAGCATACAGAAGTACTGTGGGCCAATCGTGTATCAGAGCATCCCTCGGGGACTTCCCCAGGGGGGGATTAGGGCAAAGTAGCTGCTGCATTTGTGATTTACTGGAGAGGCAAAGAGGTTGCACCAAGGCTGGCCCCAGCAGCTGAAGATCTTTGCCGCAATAATTGGATTGAGGGACCACTTGGGAGGCAGTAGGATGCATCTGCTCAGTTTGCAATCACGTTGGAACTCCTGGAAATATGCATTGCAATCAAAAAGTGACTGGAAGCTGCTGGCCATTGCCAATTTCTCATGGCATCTCGACACAACGGGTAGGACTTGGTTACCCCTTGTTTGCTGATATACGACTACTGACATTTTGTCTGATTGAGCAGCAATTGTCCCTGATGGAAGGATGGATTGAAATGTTTGCAATGCCAGAAGCACTGTCCTCAGTTCTAGAACATTGATATGCAGGTTGGCCACTATATCTGACTACGTACCTTGGACCATCTTCCCTTGGTAAAGATCCCCCCACCCTATCAGGGAAGCATGCATGGTCACTGTAGCCCTGAGCTGTTGTGGGCAAAATGAGTGACTCCATAGATTTTTGTCTGGCTTCATCCACCACATTAAATCCTGTTTGCATCATTGATTATCCATATTTGAAAAGACAAGGGATGGTGCAAGGGGTACCACTGAGTTAGAAGGAGCCACTGGAGAATTCTCATGTGAAGTCTTGCTAGGGGCACTATGGTGATTGAAACCACTATGGAACCCAGGAGTAGAAGAACTGTCCAACCTAAGGCTAGGTTTTGACAGAGTATCACTCGGATTTAGGATCTTATCCTGTATAATCTGTGGTCCAGAAGAGAGGCTAGGCAAGCGTGTGTATTGAAATTTGCTCCTATAAATTCCAAGGTTTGACAGGGAATCAAATTGTATTTTCCCGAGTTTATAGAGATTCCCAGGAATTTTGCTAGTTTGAGAGTGTAGTTTAGAACTATCTCCAGTAGACACTTGGTGGGGCACTGAGGAGCCAAATGTCTAGCTATGGAAATACCCGGAATCCTTGTAGTCTCAAGTGAGCTGTTACCACTGCCATGCACTTGGTGAACACTCTGGGGGCTGTAGGGAGTCCGAAGGGCAGCACGCAAAATTGAAAATGATTGGCTCCTAGCCTGAAGTGAAGAAATCTTCTGGAGTGTTTGTCCATTTTTATGTGGTAATAGGCATCTTGAAGATCTATTGAGCACATCCAGTCGTCCTTCTCCAAAAGCTGAAGGATAGACTGGACCGTGATCATCCGGAATTTTTCTTGTTTGACAAATTTTTTCAGGATGCTGAGATCCAGAACTGGTCTCCAGTCCCTTATTTTTTTTTTTTTGCCACTAAAAAGAATCTTGAGTAGAATCCAGATCCTATCTGGTCTGGTGAAACTGTTTGGATGACTCTTTTTTGAAGCACTTTTGAATTTCTTGTGCTGCTGTTTCCCTTTGACTGGGTGGAATGTCAGAAATTCATCTGGGTGACTTTGGGTAAAGATTGAACAGGACATGATATCCTCTGGTTATTATCCGTTGCACCCATAAATCTGATGTTAGTGTTGCCAGGCAGAATGGAGCAAGGAGAAATATCCCCTGACTGCTTCCAGAGGAAAGTAATTGAGACACTCTTCAGGAGCACTGATAGGGTTGCCCAGAGAATGAATCTCTGGATCCCTGGTTATGTGGACCCCCTCTGCCCCTATAGGGGCACCTTCTGGATGAGTTGCCCCCTCTGCCCTGGGGAGTATACTCACCTTGTGTGTTACAAAAAGGACCGTGCAATTTCTTGTGCCACATCTTTCCACTCCTCTGGTTCCTAGAGTAGGGACGCTGAGGGGTGGAACAACATATGTCCAGGGCAGACAGGGACTTGCCATCCTTCTCACACCTGGCCAATGTGTCTTTCACTTTCAGGCCAAAAAGGAAGAAGCTTCCACTGGAGCATTCAGAAAGGAAGACTTAAAGGGGGTCCACAAAGTCACAAAGGCGCATCCAGGTGTGACATCTCATGGCAACACCTAAACCCACAGCTCTCGCCACTCCTTCAGTGGCATGGGAGATCAAACACATGGAGGATTTGGATATGGATTTCACGGTAGCAAGCTGTGAGGCACCTCATCAGAGACTGCTCCTGCTAAGATTTCAGAGCATTTGGAGACTAGGTCTCTCTGAAGCCTGGTGAAGTGTGCCAGATAATTCAAAGACCTAACAGCAAAAGTTGATGATACAAAGACTCACTTCCCTAATCTGTCCACTACCTGAGACTCCCTGTTTGGGGGGTGGACTGTCTGGCTTTCCTCAGCAAGCTCCTTTTTTGTGGCAGTACCACCACCATCATGTCTACTGGACGACCCTTAGACCAGTGAGGGTTCTGTTCGCGAGGGGGTAGAATCTTGTCTGGTCTCCATGGGATTGGTTCAATAGTATCAGGACTCTTCCATACATGCTGCACAATGAGCTGAGCCAACTCATCTGCAGGCAGGATCACCCAGGAAGTAGAAGGTTGAGCATGAAAATCCTGCAGGAACACAGACTCCTCGGAGGAGGGGTTGGTGGGCTTCCAGTCACCCCTCTGTTTCAGTATCTCAAGGATGTCTCCAAAAGAGACATCTTCAGGGGGCGACCATGGAAACCCCTCTCTTTTATCGTAGTCTATGTCCTTGTTGAGTGTCTCCTCAGAGGAGTCCATGTACTTCCTCTTGCATGTCCTCTTGCATGGTACCTCTTCAACTGGGGCTTCTGAAGAGGAATCTGAAGAAGGGGCACCCTGAGATAGGGTATCCTGAGGCTCTTCTGCTCGATGTCCAGAAGTGGTGGCTTGTGTCGGCTGCAGCTCAGAGGGAGGACGTAACTCTGACACTGATGGTTTGCCTGTGGAGGCAAGAGCCCTCTCCATTGCCTGGAAAGCCAGCCTGCCTGAAGAGGGATGGGAGCCCAGAACCGAGAAGGACAACCTTGGAACTGGGGTCACACCCTCCTCCAATGGGTCACCTCCCAAAGACAGAGTCTCAAGACGACTTGGTACCATGAGGACTCCCGGGACCATACACGGCACAGTGGGGAAAATCGGTGCAATGCTAGGAACCGCAGTGCCTACAGTCCAGTCACGATCCTGAGAGAGGCTTGGTTCCGATTTAACTGAAGGCCACAGAGTCATCTCTGGAACCAAGGTGAGATCCACCAGTGGAACAGAAGCAATGGGTACCGATAAGGGCATCAGTTCCAGGGGCTTCGATATCTGCACAAGGTATGCTGGAATCTGTGGAGAAAGACCCCCAACTCCTGAAGGTAGGGGGGTTTTGGATGGTGTTGTAATCCCCCTTGCAATCAGCAGCTGATGGCAAGGGGGATTACAACACCTTGCCATCAGCAGTTGATCCACAAGGCGCACCACATCCAATTCTGAGAGGCTCCTGGTCAATCATGTTGATATCCCAGATGGGGAGCCCGAGCCGTATAGTCCATTGGCACCGAAGTGTTGGTCGAGACATGCGTGGAAGGCACAATCGTAGACGGTGCCGTGGACGGTGCTAGATTTAAAGTAACTGAAGATGGAACCGAAACAGAAAAGGCAAGTTTCGGTATAGTCAGTGTTGTTGACACACTCTGTGCCATGGCTGGCGCTCAAGACACAGATTTTTGAGGACGGCGCTGTGGTTGGTACCATAACAGATGGTGCTGTGAAAGTCAGTTTCATTCCTGAAGCTGAAGTAGAGATTTTTTGTCTAGGTTCTTGCTTTTTGTCACCCGAAGGTGATGAAGGAACCGAATGTGGTCTCTTTCTCTGTTCTTTACTGGGAGGGGATGAGCCCTCCGGCCCATAAATAGCCTCTGAGAAGGGTGTCTTAAGGTGACCCTTCAAGATCAGTTTGTTTTTTCTTTTGTTAAGGGTTCAGGAGCTAAACCCTTTACAGACAGAACAAGGTGGTTGAAGAAACAGATGAGGGACATCCAGACAGTAGACATAAGAGTCATGGGTGTCTGAATTTGGCATTTGGCGGCCACACTGGTTGCAATGTGTGAAGCCAGAATCTTCCTTTTTTTCCAACACGATGCTAAAGAGATTAATCAACTATCACACTAAAACAACTGGAAAGGTTACAGAAATATTTTTTTTTTAGAAAAAAGAAGGAGAAAAGAAGGGGGAAGGAAAATACCAACAATGGTATTTGAAGAGTGTTACCACAAGGGTAGAGGGGAGAAAGGGCCTATACCAACGATGGTACTTAAAGATTACCTACAATGGTAAGAAAAGCAGTAATAACAATAACAGTAAGAGAATGGGTAAATTAACAATAAAATAGAGAAAAAAAGTATTATAGAATGCAACAAGTAAATTTTCAAAGTACTTAGTGGAGAGCTGACTTGACACGGCTTTATGGCAACGCGGGATCTGGGATAACTGGGAGAAGGGCATTGTGAATAAACGCTTAGCTCGATAGTTTTTTGGCGCTGGCAAGAGCTTGTTTTAAGGCCGACTCAGTTGCAAGGATGGAACCAACACCCATCAGTAAGGAATGTATGAAGATTAACAACATCAGATCATATGCTCCCAGTTACCTCTTACTTCCCGATCACACCTCCAATATTTTCTGTCTACCTGTGGAAAAATACCTATATAAGCACTTCCAAGCAAAAATCCTAAACCTTCTAGACTCTGTTACATGCTTGAGAGCCATACATATGTTTTCCCATTTTTCCCTTGTAAATGGCATATCCAGTGTCTCTTCCCAATTTTTTCTAACCTCCCCTGATTGAATCCGGTAGTTATTGTGCTATACTTTATATGTCTTACTAATTATTACATTTTTAACAATAGCTTCTGTTCTAGATTCAACTAAAAACTCTACCAGAGGAGATCTTTCACTTAGGATTCCTCTAGCCCTTGCTCTTTGCCTACACACTGATATCAATCCTTGGTAGGGAAGGAAATCTTTAGCCTGCAGTCCAAATATCTTTTTGGCCTCATCCCATTCTATTATCTTCCCCTCTCTAGTTATTTTGCTCTTAATACCTTTGTAGCTATGCCAATTTTCTCCAGTAAATTCCAGCCCCCTCTGGACTATTCTCTGTAACCCTACTTGCAGTAATCTGTATTGGCAAATCTCTGTTCTCCATTCTTGTGTTTTGGATTTCAAATTCCATGAAGGAAATGGAACCCATTCCTAAGTCAAAGTATAATTAAAGTTCATGAAATCAGTATTGTTTCAGTCTTTGATGTCAGCCAGAAGTGCTCTTCGCAGCACTCACAATGTATCCAGTAATGACTCCTTCTGTAATTCGTATGGAATTACATATATTGGTAACATATTTAAATAAGAGTGTAGATTATTTTTATAAGACCCACAGCATACTCTGTTGAATGCTTTCTCTGCATCAAAACCCACCAACAACAGCAGTTTTTCTTACATTCTACTTCCCTGTGGATCATCATTGTTCTATTAATGTTGTCAAATGTTTGCCTCTCCTCCACAAAACTACACGGATCCATATCTATTAATTTTGGTAAAACCTTTGCCATTCTTTTTGCTGGTATAGACATAAACATTTTATAATCATGGTTTAGAATTGAAATGTGTGTATGTGAAGCTGGATCTGATGGGTCTTTACCATCTTCAGGTATTACAGCCACCACAGCTTTCTTCCAGGATTTGGTTACTTCCCCTCCTTTCAAAATACTTAAACAAAACCTTTGAGATCTTTATCGCTTTGTTCCCTCCTAATTTAGGATCATAGGATCATAGAATCATATGAAGTTACTAGGCTATTGGCCTTGAGGCTCTTACAATGCTAGCGAAGAATTTAGCCCATGTTCCAACAAGTCATCACCCTATGCCACTGTCCAGCAGGGACACAGGTGGAATCCCAGGGATGTATTTTCTGTTCTTCATCCAGTTATCCAGGTTACACTTAAAAAGGTTTAATGAGTTACTCTGCTTTATGTGGAGAGGGAGTCTGTTTCACAAAAGGGGGAGTCTCTGGGACACAAATCTGCCCTGCCAATATGTCCTATTGATGTCATAGACCAGGTTGAGGTCATGCATGCAGGTTACTCAAGTGGAGCTTGACTTGTGGATATGCAGCAGTCCCATCAGAGTGGGGTCTGAGATTACTTTGTATGCCAGACAGAGGTCACCTCTGTGGAGTCTGTAGGAGACTGAGTAGAAGGTCAGGGCTTTTAGCCTATCTGTGTAGGGTAGATGTTTGAGGCCCTGGATTCTGTGGGTGAGGAACCTCTGTGGTCTCCCCAGCTGCTGCATGTGCTTTGTGAGGGACATGCCAAAAGGGGCATTATACTCAATAATGGGTCTTATAAGGGAAGAATACAGGGATGTTATGACCACCTTGTCCCTGGATGAAATACCCGTACTAATGAGGTGGGCCATGTAGAAAGCTTTCCATACAATGGAGGCAATATGGTGGTCAAAAGTCAGTTTGCTATCAACCTGGGTGCCCAAGTCCGTCAATACTGATTGCGTGCTTAGTACCGTATTATCAATGTGATAATTTGTGGGGACGTCGCGCTCCCTAAAAGGGATGATGATGATGCATTTTTTGGCATTCAGTTTGAGGCCATGTTTCTGGCAACAGTCATTTGTTTGGTTGAGACCCTCTGGAGGATGTCCACATTACTAGGGGAATTAATGACAACAATCAGCTTGCAGTCATCTGCAAATGTGGTCAACCATAGCCCATTAGATTTGGCCTGCACCTCCGAGAAGTATATCCCAAACAGCATTGGCCCCAAGACTGGTCCCTGGGTACTCAGCTTGTTACAGGTCTACTACTTGAGGTGGTTTCCCCTATTTTGACTAGGTGGGTTCTATCAATGAGCCAGTATGCTACCTATCTGGTAACATATGGATTGATGCCTAGTTGAGAGAGTTTATCTATTATACCCGAGTGGGCAACAGTATCAAAGGCTTTGGCCAGGTCAAGATAGACAGTGTGCACTGTCTTCCTCTTGTCTATGGCCTTGGTGACTGTCTCAAAGAAGTCGACCAAATTTATCAGGCTTGACCACGCCCTGACAAAACCAAAATGTATGGGATCAAGTGTCTGGAGGTTGCCAATATCCTTGTTAATGAGGTCCATGATAATCCGCTCCATGGCCTTGCAGATCAGGCTAGTTAGGCTGATGGGTCTATAATTTCCTGGATTGGTGGATGCTCCACCTTTGTGCAAAAGGATGACAGTAGCTGTCCTCCACTCGGCTGGGACTAAGCCAGTACTCAGGCTTTGCTTGAACAGGGTGCCTAATGGTGCTGCAAGTTCCTGCCTGAGTCCATGTAGGATGCAGTCTGGGATGTTATCAGTTCCCATGGAGGCTGTATTTTCTCCCTTTGAGAGGGCAATGATGACTTGCTCCCTAGAGATAAGGGGAGGGGTGCAGGTTCTGGGGATGTCCTGTTTTACTGATTGGGGGGGCAGAGGAGTGAAGTTTTCACTGAACCTGTCTCCCAGCAGGATGGCTATATTTACAGCATTTGTGTATGTTGTGTCTTTGACCACCAGTTCTGAGCAGATCTGGGTGCTTCCCTTGACACTGTAGACAAATGTGAAGAAGGCCTTATGATTGCCTTTGGTAGATGTGGCCAGTTTGGACTCGAAGTTTACTTTGGAGAATTTCACTAGTGCTCTTATTTGCTTGTTCAGGCTAAGGACAGTTTGCTTCCAATTAGGCACCTGCTCCTTCTTGGTCCTGGACAGCAATTTTTTCCTTTTATTATACAGCTTATTTATTGTAGATGTCCACCGGACAGGTTTACTCTTACTTGAGGAGGATGATTTCATCCTGTCTGGTATTCCTGACTCCATGCAGCTATATAAATGCTCATATAGTACTTTGGTATAGGTTTGGACATATGTGCCAGTTCCTGTGGAAGGGGAGAGGCCTATGAAGCTGTTTATACCTTCCCTCAGGAGGTTGTAATCAGCTTTGGAGAAGTTTTTTTGTTTGACCCTAGCTGGGGGGGGGGTGCAGGGGAGAAGGTGACTTCAAAAGTGACTGCTTTGTGGTCTGATCTTACCAGGGATGATGATACTGTAGTGCAGTGGTTACTCATGTTGGTTAATACCAAGTCCAATATATTATCACCTCTTGTGGGGGTGTCAGCCAACTGTTCCAAGGCATCTGCTTTGATGAAATCAAGGAGTCTCTGGGTATTTGTGTTTTGGCATGAATATTTCTTCCAGTTTATGGTAGGATAGTTAAAGTCACCCAGGATCAGGGTAAAGGGTTGAATCTTGATAGATTCAAAGAGGTCCAGATAGGTGGAGTGGGCATCTTGAGTCAGAGTTGGAGGCCTATAGCTAGCTATGATTTGATTAGGTTTTTTTTTCAATTGTTAACTGCACCTGGAGTGTTTCCTGTGCATCATACTGTTTGACCATTTCCACACTTCCACTGGAATACCATCTGTTCCTGGAGACTTTCCTGTAAAATTAATTATACATTACCATTTTTATCTTATCTCCTTCTATCCTAACTGTTAATTGTTCAGCCTCATCTGCCTCTAACCTTGGCATACTTAGCATCCTCCACAAATATTTCCATTTGTGTTCTTTCTTGATTTCCACATTTCTCTGCTTTATACAAACTTTCATAAACTTTCCAAAATATCTCTAATGTCTCTACAGGATCTCTGGTTAATAGCCAACCAATGTTTGGCGACAGCCCTTTCTACTTTCTGTTGCTTAAGTCATTGTGCTAAACGTTTTTGTGCTCTGGAGTTATTAACCAAAAACAGTTGCTTAACAGCATCTTAGATAACTCATGCATATTATCCCAGATACTACCTTATATTTTCATTAGCATTCTGCAGTTGTGCTGTTCTTGTTCTGTGAGTTTTCCCTTATTCTGCAATAATTAAACCTTTGTCAACCCCTCTAAATAATTCCTATTACTTCTTAACCATATCTCTTTTTCTTTTATTTCTACCCTATTTTTAAACCCCGTTTTAGTTTTATTCCACTCACTAGCTATATCTTCTGAAGAAATTTTTATATTTCCTAATAACTCTCAAATAACTTCCACTATCCATTCCTTAAATTCCTCTCTTTTTAACAGGTAGGTCAGAAAAAGCCAATGTCTCATTTTTACTTCATTACCCTGAATTTGTATCTTAGTCTATTGGTGAATGATCTGAAATACTTACTGGAAGTGTGTCAAAGCTTTCAATTGCATGCACATGTTCCTGTGAAATATAATTTCTATCTCGTCTAGCCCAGATATTATACCTTGGAGAATAGTATGTAAATACTCTCTGAGTTCCTACTATTGAAGTTGCATCATCCAAACCAAATATTTTCATATATTTCTTTAGAAATCTACCCTCTTTTGTTATATTTTCCCTTCTGTGTTCCCCAGATTCATCTTCACTGTTGCAAATCAAGTTGCAGACCCTATCTATAAGTAATATTCCCTGCTGAAAGCTGGTTATTTCTCCCCAGATTTTCTTAACCTCCATAATAATTTTTGGTGGAATATAAATACATGCCAGTGTAATCCCCTCCATTATCAGTAGCCCCTTACTACCATGAATCTACCATTATTATCTCTTCTATCACTATTGAAGCTCCTCTAGAAATTAGTATAATCACTCCCCCTTCCCATTGTCCCTAATATTCTGCTGAATATCCATCCTAAAATCTTTCTTTATCAAATTCTCATGCTAATTTCATTCCAAACATGTCTCCTTCAGCATTGGTATTTGCATTTCTTAATAAAATTCAATACTCTTACATTTTTGCCTATACCTGTAAGGCCATTTATGTTCCAAAATAATAGAAATAACTTAGCCATTATGATAAAAAAATTATTGTCTTCATCTATTATACATGTCTTCATCTATTGTACATGACAGCTTTTTCTGAATGTGTATTTTCAGTTTTTGTATTACATGCACACACTAATGTTTGGAAGGATGATCCTTTATACAATTGTTTCTTGTCACATTACAAAGACATGCATTAGGTGGATTGGACACTCTAAATTGGCAGTAGGTGTAAGTGTGCGTGCGAGTGAGTGGTACAGATGAACTACTGTGGCAGGGCTTGCCAGCTGGCACTGTAAACCTTGGCTCAAGATGATTGCCATTGTTGAAAGCGACACTCTGACCCTATGTGCAAAATGGGAAAAAGGGGTTGAGGATGGATGGATAGATGGATATGTCACATTTTTCAAGATTTTTTGATTTAATGAAAACTCCCAAACAAAAATAAATAAATAAATAAATACATTTTCAGAACACCCTTATAACCTATTAATTCAGAACAAATACAGAAAACTATGCACAACTTCAAAAATGAAGTTTAACCATCCAGATAGGGACAACTGCCCTACAATGAGAGCTGCACCCACAAGCATTACCTAACCTAAAATTAAGCTTACCCATGCTAAAGTGTTTTTACTTACATTGACTGCTGTCTGTTCATTTCTTATCTTTGTTCCCTTCCCAGGAAATGGCTTGCATGGTTTCAGAAAACATTAATTCTCAGCCTTAAGAAAAGATGCACTGGCTATCGTTAAATAACACTAAATAATACACTGTTCTATTAAATGTACTGAAGTATTAAGGCTGCTAGAAAAGCTGCTATCTCTTATTTACCTCCAATAATTTCAAACTTTATTTTTTAATGAACTGCTTGTTCTTGTACCATAAAATGTTGCATTTCCCTCAGCAAATAATGCTCAGAACTTTCAATATTAATTGCTTGCACCTGCAGAGAGTTGTCTCCACAGAAACCTAGTCAGCAAGTGTTTGTCAATTTCACTCAGTACAAAATAGAGTGTATACGTGCCTTCAGCTGCAGACTTCTTGACTCCCACTGAGCATTTGCTAAAGGAAAAAAACAAGCCAATATCATTGCACATGCAAGAAACTTAACACCTTTTATGGCATTAATAATTTCCCTGCAGTGGGAGTGATGGATGCATTTAAGGTGGAGGTGGGATTACATAAAGGATCAGCTCCAAGCCCTTTCTTATTTGAAATGGTGATGGACAGGTTGACAGACGTGATCAGACAGGAGTCCCTGTGGACTATGATGTTTGCAGATGACATTGTGATCTGTAGTGAGAGTAGGGAACAGGTGGAGGAGATCCTGGAGAGGTGGAGATATACTCTAGAGAGAAGAGGAATGAAGGTCAGCAGGACTAAGACAGAATATGTGTGTGTGAATGAGAGGGAGGATAGAGGAATGGTGAGGATGGAGGGAGTAGAGGTGGCAAAGGTGGATGAGTTTAAATACTTGGGATCAACAGTTCAGAGTAATGGCGAGTGTGGAAGAGAGGTGCAGAAGAGAGTACAGGCAGGATAGAGTGGGTGGAGAAGAGTGTCAGGAGTGATTTGTGACAGATGAGTACCAGTAAGAGTGAAAAGGAAGGTCTACAAGAGGGTAGTGAGACCAGCTATGTTATATGTTATATGGGTTGGAGACAGTGGCATTGACAAAAAGGCAGGAGTCAGAGCTTGATGTGGCAGAGTTGAAGATGTTAAGATTTGCACTGGGTGTGACAAGGATAGACAGGATTAGGAATAAGTATATTAGAGTGTCAGCCCAGGTTGGAAGGTTTGGAGATAAAGCCAGAGAGGCAAGATTATGTTGGTTTGGATATGTGCTGAGTATATTGGGAAAAAGATGCTAAGGGTGAAGCTGCCAGGTAACAGGAAAAGAGGAAGGCCTAAGATAAGGTTTATGGATGTGGTGAGAGAGGACATGCAGGTGGTTGGTGTGACAGAGCAAGATGCAGAGGACAGAAAGAATTAGATACAGTTGATCTGCTGTGGTGACCCCTAATGGGAGCAGCCAAAAGAAGAAGAAGAAGAAGAAGAAGAAGTTTCCTTTGTTTTCCAAGCCTACTTGCTTACAGAAATATTTGTTTTTAGATTAAGCTAAATGCATTAATCTGGACATTCATCTATGCAAAAATAAGAGAAAACACTTCAACTCTATAAATAATATAACCAACCCCCACCCAGCAGTCCAAGATTTGTCATATTAACTTAAACATTTTTATATTGCAAAACCTACATTTCTTTTAAAAATGTACTTGTTTACTTTAATATATTTATCACATACAACAATCACTGATAAGACTCACCCTCATCCCCATGTTAAAAATACCCTGGCTACATACTACACAACACTGCTAGACTTTATAACATGCAGTTTATATCATGAAATATTTTGTACAAATACTAATAAGAACAAAACATGTTTTACTTAGTTTCTTTTTTTTCCTTTCAGTAACTTTCTAAATATTAATGACATAAAGTGGGGTATATACTTTACAGTATACCCACACATTTAAAAAGCCAGCAAAAGTCCAATCTTTCTATGCCACTTTTTATTGCAAAGCCATATTTCACAAGTGTGACTGATGATTTACAATCTGACATTTACTCACTAATTTCAGCATTTCTAGTCTTTATCCTCTTCACCTCCATCTCCAAGTCCAACGTATTCCCAATTTTTCTAGTCAACCCATGTTTTCTGTCTCTCTAGCATTTTCCTTTGGAACATTGGATAAAAGTCACTGGCAAAGTCTTTCCATGAGATTTATTGTCAAAAGAATGAGAAGCAAGAGTCCCGTTCTGTTTTTTGGCTCACTTTTCCTTGGATAAAGTTTTGTACTTCCTCCTTAGCCTGTTCTCCATCAAAAATGCCTTTGATCCTCCAGGAAAAAATATTCTGAAGGCAGCTGAATACAGTAGCTTGAATCTCACACCAGCCTCTCAACATTCCCTGGCTGCTGGGATAAATGTGCTTCTCTTCTGCCTGGTGTATGTGAATAATCATTTTCCACAAACAGTCCGCTTTCTCCAATTTTGTAATATTCTTCCCTTTTACCACAGTTGTGTCAGAATCAACTCTTTCAGGTGGTATGACTGCATCCTTTACTCAATTAACACATCCTGCTTTGGAATACAAATCCAGTTGTTTATTTCTGCTTCCATACAATGAATATAGTCTGTTTCTTTCAGTTCTCTGGTACAGCAGAAAATATTAAGTTTTCTCTGTGTGCTCTGTCTTCTTACTCTACCATTTTTGAAGCAGCTCTTCTTGAGAAGTCTCATACTCAGCCAGCCTTCTCTTTATTGAAACCTCTGATTTTTGCAGTTTTATCAGTTTATATGAATAGCTAGTTTTCCAGCTTTCTGTTATTTGAGTTGATATACATCTTCAATGTTTTTTCATATATTTTAATCAGCTCTCAGTACATTTTATTTATTTTTGTCTAAATTACTGAAAGTTGTCTTTTGTACCAAGGCTGATGCTTGAACTGCTTTTTGCTGAACAGCTGCAGGATTCTTCCCAGTCAGTGTTTTCTCTTCACATTTTCTAGTTGATTTTCTTTCAGGTTCTCTAAATTTCTTCTTTGCTGGCATCCACACAGTAGACTTACTAGCCAGTACCTGAATTTTATTCAAGCTGGCAGAATTACTAGATCTTATTTCTCAGTTTCCTTTTTCTCACTGGGAGAGGAAAGCTGAAATTAAGCTGTTGGTCATTGTGTAGCCATCTTGGAAGTCATTGCTTTAGTGTGAAGATTAGCAAAAATGCCACATGCCCCTCATTACTTCCAATGGGAAGGATTGCACTTGAGATAAGTTTAGGCATGATGAAACAGAGAAGTAATGGTGGGGTATATGTGAGTGTGCAGCAGTGTGTGTGTGTGTGTGTGTGTGTGTGTGTGTGTGTGTGTGTGTGTGTGTGTGTGTGTGTGTGTGTATGAATGTACCTGTCTAGGTGGTTGCAATTGGGTGGTTAGTTATGGAATCAGTAGACAAGGTATGTCTGTGTGTGCATGTGTATGTATGGTGTTTATGGGTGTATGGATGATTGTATCTGTGAGTGTGACTGGGTGAGTAGTGTGTGTCACATCTCTGAACATCTTGTGTGTGGGGGTGTCTTCAAGACTCTTTGTGTGTGTGTGTGTGTGTGTGTGTGTGTGTGTGTGTGTGTGTGTGTGTGTGTGTGTGTGTGTGTGTGTGTGTATGCGTGTGTGTGTGTGTGTGTGTGTGTGTGTGTGTGTGTGTGTGTGTGTTTTTTTCAGTATGATTGTGCAAAAGTGATTGAGGAGGGTGGATGTGTCAACATAATGCATTGGCTGCCACTGGTAATTCCCATTGAAAAGTGTTGTTTAGAACTGGCAGTGATTGCACCTGATCTAGAGTCATGCAAGTTAGCTGATAATGAGGTTTTCCTTATTGCAGCTTAACTTTTCTCTGAATCAGATTTTACTTCATCTCATAAACTGCACCGTACAGTGGTGGCAGTTTGTGTGAGCATAAGGGATTTTGTCTGAATCTCAGGGCCAGTTTATATTAGCAATTTAACACAATCTAAAGGTGCATTCAGACTAGCTTTCTTCTTTGTGGATCCCTACTTGAAAGTGTCTGGTCTTCTTCAGGTTATTCTGCAATGTCTTCTCCTTTAATGCAATATATTTCCTAGAATGACTGTTCTAGGCCCAGACTTCCCCTGCCTCACTGACAGGCCAACTTCACCTTTTATACATAATTTTAATAGTATAATTGTTCATTAGTAACAACTCCTGTGAAAAGCCTCTACAGCTAATACAAAACGAAGCTGTAGCTGTCCGTTTTAAAAAAGACCATTACTTAAAGGAAACATCCACCTTCTCTTACAAATTAACTGAACTCTTAGTTTCCATTTCTCCCTATAATATGGTTCCAGTATTTTGTGTGTAGCAGAAACCTACTTGTACTTTACAAAATTTTCATTTCTTTGCCTTGGAATCAAAGGAAGGGAAAGACTCCCCACATACTTTTTTTAAGCTTAACTTCTCACATAATTTGCAGAGGAATTTGTCTACACCTGCATGGCATACCACAGACACAGAGAAATCTGTAGTTTTCCCTGTCAAGTACTGCTGACAATCTTATATGAGTAATTCATTCTGCTGATGTCAGGAGCTCAGCAGCTGCTGTAAAAAAGACAGAGAGGTGTGAAAAAAAAAGTTATGTACTCACCATAACATTCCATCTATGTTGTCCATTTTCATTCTTCCTCAGCTGTTGGGTTTGGATCCAATCCTTGGATCTGACTCAGCTAATACTAAAGCTCGTGGTAACCAAAGGCTCTTGAGTTTCTCCCTTACCCACAATGCAACAACCCCTAACATACCCCCAGATCTTGTTTCCTGATTTACCTACAAGTGATAAGTACCAAAACGTGTACGTAAAGACACATAAATGTGTATATGTCCTACAGAAGGAACTATATCTGGAGCTCAATCAAAAAGGACAGTGTGTGTCCTTACTATATCTCATTCTTCCAGAAGTTTGTAGAAACAAAGGATGGGGGTTGGTGAGTGGGAAGTTAAGGACGAATGAAAACTGACAACTTAGATGGAATATTACGTGAATATATAACTTTTTTATCTGATGTCAATTTTCATTCTGTCCTCAACTATTGGGAGAGAGTCCCCAGCTACTTAACACTCCAGGTTGATTTTAAGGAAGGATATTCCTGAGCACAGTTGAACCAAAAGATGCTCTACACCTTGAGACCAGATCTAATTTTTAATGAGTAATAAGAAGTTATGTACCTACCATAACATTCCATGTTAGTTGTCTTCTTCTCGCCTTCTTTCTTGCTGGATGGGTTCGGAGCCGATCCTCGGCTCCAACTCGGCCAAAACTAAAGCTCGAGAGCTAATTCCACCAGCTCGAGGCTCCCCTATATCCCACAATGCTAGGCGGTAACTACTCAGATCTCGTTTGATAGCTATACCAAGCAATCCTAGTCTCCATAGAATGGAGTAGGGAAACCCACCTCAAAACAATCTGCGTAAAAAGTATCGCAGACCGCAGTAAGGATAAAAGAGGTGGAAGAACGTGTGGGAATGACAACTTTCAGAGGAAGAACACAAACTGAATTCCTGTCAGTCTGTCCAGGCTTGGGGGAAGGAGGGTGGGACGCAAGAAAGAAGGCGAGAAGAAGACAACTAACATGGAACGTTATGGTAGGTACATAACTTCTTAATGTTAAGTTGTCAATCTCGCCTTCATTCTTGCTGGATGGGACCACGTCCCTAGCACCTTATCCCGGGTGGCCTATCGGAACAGACTCTTGAGAACAGTGGAACCAAAATTGGCATGGCTTCTGGAAACCATGTCCAATTTGTAATGTGAAATGAATGTATGAGGAGAAGCCCAGGTGGCTGCTGCACAAATGGAATCTATTGGCAGCCTATCCTGAAAAGCTACGGATGTAGCTAATGCCCTAGTTGAATGAGCTCTAGGTCTTGAGGGTAGTTTTGGTGTCTGATCTCATAGATGAAGGTAATTGTAGAGGTGAGCCATCTAGAGAGGGATACTTTAGTAACTGGAAGGCCCAATTTCCTTTCCGCATATGACAGAAACAATTGATTAGATTTCCTGAATTGTTTAGTCCTGTCTAAGTAATATCTAAGTTGGCGATGAACATCCAAAAAATGTAGCTTTTGTTCTGACCTGTTCGAATAGTTAGGGAAAAAGACGGGGAGATCAATAATTTGGTTTAGGTTTATTTGAGAGGAAACTTTAGGCAAAAAGGATGGATTAGTATGGAGGGATACCCTGTCTTTGTGAAACACTAAGTAAGGAGGATGACTGCACAGAGCATGGAGTTCAGATACCCTTCTCGCTGAAGTTATAGCTACCAGAAAAAGTGGCTTCCAAGAAAGCAACTTCAGAGAACATGAAGCGGCCGGTTCGAAGGGGGGAAGAATTAAAGATGCCAGAACCAAGTTCAAATCCCATTGAGGCGGGGGATCTTTGATTGGAGGTTTGAGAAGAAATACGCCTTAAAAGGCTTTACAGAGTTTGTGAGCCATGATGCTAGACTCTGAAACACCAACATGAAAATTTGATATGGCAGCCAATTGAACTCTAATGGTAGATGCAGAAGATCCTAAATGAAAGAGTTCTGCTAGAAAGTCTAGAATAGTCTGGATAGGTGCAGTAAAGGGATCTATGTTTCTTGATGTTGCCCAAAAAGAGAAGCGTTTCCATTTGCTACTATAAATCTTCCGGGTAGAGGATTTATGAGAGGCTATCAAGATATCTCGGACCGAGCGAGATATTGAGGGAAGCCTGGCTAAGGTTGGAATCGGAGAAACCACGCTGTGAGGTTTAGAGAAGGCAGAGATTGGTGCAGCTGACCCGATTGGTGGGTTATCAGATCTGGTACTGGGTCCAGATGCCAAGGCTGCTCCAAAAGGTAAAGATGAAGAAAGGGAAACCATATCTGTCGAGGCCAGTAAGGGGCAATGAGAATCATTGTCACTCTCAAGGCGATGGCTTTCTGAATTAGTTGAGATATCAGTGGAAAGGGGGGAAAGGCATATAGAAGTCCCCGGGGCGAATCGTGGACTAGAGCGTCTCTGGTGGGATGGCCTGGTAACGGGAAGAGAGTGAAGAAGTCGTGACACTTGCTGTTTTGGGGAGTAGCAAAAAGATCGCAGCAAGGCTGGCCCCATCTTAGGAATACTTCTTCTAGAACTGATTTCTTTAGAGACCACACATGGGGCATGAGAATTGCTCTGCTCAATTTGTCTGCAATAACGTTGGATTTCCCGGGAATGTGCGTTGCTATCAGAAAACGCTGAGAAGAGATCGCCCATTGCCAAAGTCTGAGTGCCTCTCGCCATAAAGGGTATGATCTGGTTCCGCCTTGTTTGTTGATGTACCACACTACGGACATGTTGTCCGTTTGAATTGCAATAGTCCCAGTGGGAAGAGAGTAGTGAAGGGCTTGCAATGCTAAAAGCAATGCTCTCATCTCTAAGACGTTTATGTGCAAGTGGCACTCGAAAGGTTGCCACGTGCCCTGGACTGTCCTGCCCTGATAATGCCCCCCCCACCTGATCAGGGAGGCATCTGTTGTCAACGTGGCGACTGGGGGGGGGAGAGTGAAGGGTCTTCCTCAGAGGAGTTGAGGTGATGTGATCCACCAAGACAGTTGATTCTTGCATGATTGAGTTATCAATATGGTATGGGACATCGGGAGCTGTTGAAAGGACCATTGAGTAAACAGCATCCATTGGAGGATCCTCATGTGAAAGCGAGCTAAGGGGAGAAGGGGAATAGCTGCTGCCATGAGTCCTAACACCTTCAAAACTAGTCTGGCTTTGACTTTGTTGCATTGTAAGAGAAGGGAAACTTGGTTCCGAATATCTGACACTCTCTGCTCTGTGAGTCTGGCTGAAAGATTGAGTGTGTCTAAGATGGCGCCTATAAAGGTAATAAATTGACAAGGCGACAAGGCAGATTTTTCGAAATTTATTGAAATGCCTAGAGCTTGGCAAGATTGGATGGTGAAGTCCCTGGATAGAAGAAGCTGATGTCTGGTGGTGGCGGTAAGGAGCCAGTCGTCTAAATATGGAAACACCTGGAATCCTTGATGTCTCAAGTGAGCCGCGACCACTGCCATGCATTTGGTAAACACACGGGAGGCTGTAGTGAGACCAAAGGGCAGGGCCCTGAACTGGTAGTGACTGGCTCCCAGCCTGAAGCGGAGATATCTCCTGGAGCGTCTGTTCATCTTGATGTGGTAGTACGCGTCCTGAAGATCTATCGAGCACATCCAATTGTCCTGACCCAAGAAGGGTAGAATGGACTGTAGCGTGACCATCCGGAATTTTGTTTTCCTGACATACTTGTTTAAGTAGCTGAGATCCAGTATGGGTCTCCAGTCCCCTGTTTTTTTTGGTACCAAAAAGAATTTGGAGTAGATTCCGGATCCTTGCTGGTCTGCTGGGACTGATTGGATAGCTCTTTTTGATAGCAGCTTTGAAATTTCTAATGCTGCTTGTTCCCTTAGACCGGGTGGAACGTCTGGAAGGGATCTTTTGGGATGGGATGGGATGTGAACAAAGGGAATTTTGTAACCCTCGGATATTATCGACTGTACCCATTTGTCTTGAGTAAGGGAAAGCCAGGCTTTTGGGTACAGGGATAATCTTCCCCGACTGCCTCCGAGGTGGACAGCCGGGCAGCCCCTCAGGGATGCTGAAAGGGTTTGTCAGAGAACATTTCTCTGCTATCCTGGTTTTGTGGACCTCCTCTGCCTCTAGGGCGGCGTCTATTATTATTATTCCCCCCTCTGCCTCTAGAGGGGAATCGGCCTTGTGCGTCAGATGAGACTCCTGGGATTGTTTATGAACCACATCTTTCCTCCCCTCTGACCTTTGGGATAGGGTCTAGAAGGGGTAGAAAAACGGACTCCTACGGCAGAGAGAGTCTTACCTTCTACCTCGCACCTGGTCAATGTATCCTTCACCTGTGGACCAAACAAGGATGATCCATCAAAGGGAGAATTGGTGAAGGACGCCTTGAAAGGGTCCGCAAAGTTACATAGCCGCATCCAGGCGTGACATCGTAAGGCAACACCTGTGCCTGCGGCTCTACTCGCCCCATCTGCAGCATATGATACCAGCCGCATGGAGGAGTTAACGATGGAATTCAGGGTTGCCAACTGGGAGTTCATTGTGTCTTTGAACCCCTCAGCTGTAGAATCCTTTATCAGTTCACCCATATCCTTGAGTAAATATCTCTGGAGACGAGTGAAGTGGCATAAGTAATTCAGCGAACGCATCGAAAAGGTCGCTGATGAGAACATCCGCTTGCCGTACCTGTCCATGGTCCTAGATTCCTTATTAGGAGGATGGACAGGAACCGAAGGATCAGCTAACTCATTCTTAGTGGCCGCAGCCACCACCATGGCATCAACAGGGACACCTTTGGATAAAAAATCTTTATCTTTAGGGGCAGTAATAAATTTAGATGGTCTCCTCGGGGTGGGTTCCACTGAATCAGGAGCCATCCAAGCCTTCCTTGCCACCACTTCCATAAGGGGGTCAAAGGGAGGGGACACCCAGGAGGTAGAAGGGTGAGAGCCAAACGCCTCAAGATACACTGACTCATCCTCCGAAGGGTTAAGGGCTGGCCAGTTCCCCCTCTGTTTCAGGATCTCAAGGATGTCAGCAAAGGAGACATCCTCAGAGGGGGATCGAGGGAACCTTCGATTCCTCTAAGTCAGTGTCAGAGGTGATAGACTCAGGAGTCAATGTGCTTCCTCTTGCACTGCCTCTTCCTTGGGGATCTCCTGCGGGGCAGGAGAGGCCTCGGAAGAGGAGGAAATTCCCAATGGGGAAACTTGAGGAGTTGGCTCTCTGCGGTCTAAGACAAGGGGGTGAGGAGAAATCACCGGAGGCACTGTAGATGGGGGGGCTGAAGGAGCCGACTGTGGGGCAGAACCTGGTTCTAGCACGCTCCGCATGACCTCGAAGGCACCCCTGTCAGGCAAGGCCAGAAGCCCCCGCTCCAAAGAGACAAGGACCTCCCCCGGCACCGATAGGGACGGCTCTGAAGCCGATGTCGGAGCCGAACTCACCAACGCCAAAGCCCCGAGAGGGAGAGCGGGGTCGGACAAGGGTCCAATGCTACTCGCCCCCTCGGAGCCGACGAGGGAAGCTCGGTGCCGAGATCCCTCCAAGGAGGAGATCGGAGCAGACGACGGAGCCGAAAGGGAAGGTATCGGATCCGACGCACCGACAGCCATGGCTCCGACAAGCCCTGGCTCCGAACTCAAAGGAGTCGGAGGAGGAATGTACTGGGGAACGGAAATAGCCACTGACTGGTGAGTCGGGCTATGCAGCATTTGGGCCAGTGCCTCGGACTTGAGAAGTCTACTCACTACCCTTTGCAAATCATGGTCAGATAACCTGGAAGACTGTGAGGAATGAGTTTTATGGCTCTGTTCAGAAAGGAGAGGGGATCCTGGTGCCGAATGCACGGAGCCGATAGAGGGGGATCTGGACCTCTTCCTAGACTATGGCTCCGATAAAAGTATCAGAGCCGACGGAGTTTTATCAGCCTCGGCTCCAGCCGGAGCCGAGGTAACAGTATGAGGCTTGGAAACATCGGCTCCAGCCGGAGCCGATGTTGAAACCGACTTAGTCTTTCCAGCAGTCGACTCTGGAACCGGAGCCGACTGTTTGGAAGTTTTGGAAGGCTTCCCCGACACAGACTGAGTCGGGGGGCCTTCAGGCTTTAATAAGCCTCGCAAGATTATCTTGTTCTTGCGTTCCTGCAGGACTCTAGGGCTAAAACTATGACAAACAGCACAAGAGTCCTGCAGGTGCACAGGTCCCAGGCAATACAGACAAGAAGTGTGACCGTCTGTCAGAGACATTTTCTGACAGCACGAGTCACACTTCTTGAAGCCTGAGACCTTGTCTTTTGACATTGTAAAAAGGAGTGCCTGACACAACACAAACACACTACAGACACACCCTTTACAGAAAAAAATATTAAATTATTAAATTAAATTATTAAAGGCTAAAACAAGCCACAAACACACACACACAAGCCCTTAACAGAAAAAAGGACAACCAATCTAGTCACTAATGGACTGGGGGAAGGGTAGGGGCCGAAGGCCTACAAGATAATTGCTGCCCAATCTCCAAAACTAAGGAATTGCACCTTTGTACACCCTGTGCTTCAGTCCAGCAAGGAAAAGAAAGTATGTTATTTTAACCTACAGGCAATACAACTACTATTTCTTGTATTTACACCTCAGGTTCATTGTACACTCCCCAGCTAAGGCTACCAGCAGCAAAGACCTTTTTTTTTTTCTACTCTCAATTTTCCCCTTTTATTACACCTATCCTCCTGTACGTCTTTACACTTTGTTTTCCCTCCTTGAATCCCCTGACCTGCTACTTCCCAAACAAAACCTTTAGCTTGTTGTACTGCATCTTGCCACCAGGTGACATTTTTTCTCCTAGAAGCTATCCCTCTAACTACCTTCCCACTCCTCATGTTCACAGACTGACTCAACCTCTTGTACTGCAGCTCCACTTTACCCTTAGACCTCTACTGAACTTTATCACCTATCTACCCTGCTTATTTCACTTTTTTCTACGCCCTCTCCTTCCACCTACTCTCATCCAAACTACCCTTACCTTTCATATCTCCACTGATTGTTTTCCTTGGATCCACTCTCCCTCAGAGGGTTAACCCGCTCCGTTTGCCCTCCGGCTCACTCCTCCCTACCCTACCCCCAAATCTCACCCACCCCCAGTGTCTCCACCCTTATACTTGCCTTGCCACACCCCCTAGTACCTTACCACCTATCACAACACTGACTCATTTCACACTTCCAAACCTACCTAGCACCATCCACACCTCCCCCCCCTCAACACTCCCTCCAAACACCACACCCATTTTACTACTTCCAACACTATGAAACCTAATACTTTAATTTACCTTAACATACTGTGTTCATTCACATTCCTAAATTTCCTGGTTATATCTTACACTCTTACCTACTATGAAAACCTAAGTCTGTCAGGCTCCCTTACATCATCAAAGCAAACTAACCCTACTCTCCTCCCAACCTCAATACCATATCCTACCCTGTCATCATCATCCCCATACCTTCCTCCCCAGTTTCACCGAATAAACCACAACAAATACTACAAAACCAGAAGGCTCTACCTCACCTACTCGAAATACGCAGAAAAATTTCCTCCCCTCTCCTGCTCCTACTGGTTCATGGGGACATACATCCCAACCCTGGCCCTAACAACTCCTTTCCACTTACCCCCACTGACCAAAATACTAAAACCACGAAATCCCTTTTTCCCAACTCTCTTACAGTTGCTCACCTAAATATTCGTAGTATAACAAATAAAATTACCCAGCTCCATGCCCTAATTGACTTCTACTCATTTGACATCCTCTGCCTAACAGAAACCTGGCTTAAACCAGCAATCAAAGACAATGAAATTACCCCACCTGGTTACAGTATCTTAAGACTCGATCGACCAAACAAAAGAGGTGGGGGAGTTGCCATACTTTATAAATCTGAATTACAAATTAGCCTGATAGACTACCAACCTCCCTCTCCTACAAATGCTGAACTCCTTTGCTCCAAACTTCAGATTAATAAGAACAAAGCAATGTATATTATGTGTTGCTACATCCCTCCGGAAAATATAAATACACTTGAAAATATCCTTAGCTGGCTCTCTTCTACCATCCCACAAGAAATTATCTTCTTAGGTGATCTCAATATTGACTGGAACTCCTGCTGTTCCACTAAACCCACCTCTCTCATAAACCTCTACATGTTCCAACAAATCATAAACTTCCCTACAAGAATACATAAACCTACCAAGAAGCACAGTATTCTTGATTGGATACTTGTTAATAACAATCCCCATGCATATAAAACAGGTATACTCCCTGACAATATTAGTGACCACCTCCCAACATACATTTCCAAACAAAAATATAGTAGTCCTATGCAGTCAGTATATCGAACTATACGCAGTAAGAAAAACTTTAGCCTTCCAAACTTCCTCCTAGAACTTAAAGCTTGCAACTGGGCACCTCTCAAAGACCTTCCTCTTGAAGAGGCAGTCACTTATTTCAATAATACATTCCTCCAAATTCTGGACAGCCATGCCCCATCTCGCCAAATTAAAATAAGGTCCAAAGCAGCTCCATGGCTTTCCAAAGAAACCAAGCAAAAAATGATACTAAGAAACAAACTTTGGGCAAAATGGAGGACCACAAAAAACCCTACTGACCACCAACATTTCAAACACCTTAGAAATACCACAAAGAAACTTATACTCCTTGACAAAAAAAAACTTCAACTTTAAATTTCAACAAAACCCCCAACAGAACCCTCAAAAATTTTGGTCTGGAATCAAGAAACTCCTATACCCTGGAAACTCCAAAACACCCACCCCTGCCAACCTAACTCAGACCACTCCTAATAAAATTTCTGACATCATAAATAACTTCTTCTCAGAAACAGTCACCTCTCTTGCCAACACCTTAACTCCACCAACAGCCCTTGAACTCAACCCTCCTAATAATAAAATACCCTCTTTAAAGTTCAACACAGTATCCACAGCCTTCATTCACAACCAACTCCAAAACTTAAACCTTGTACCCCTCAGCAGACAAACTGCCAGCAGAGTATCTGCAGCTAGCTGCAAAGGTACTAGCATTCCCAGTCTCCATCTTAATAAACAGAACCATAACCGAATCCACTATTCCATCTCTCTGGAAAATCTCCCATATCATCCCCTTACATAAAGGGGGAAATACAACTGAACTTTCAAACTACCGTCCTATAGCTCTACTCTCTCCTCTAGCTAAAATTATGGAACGATGTGTCCAACAACAACTTCTAGAACACCTTCTCCATAATAACCTACTTGCTGACTCACAGCACGGCTTTAGACCATTCCATAGTACCACCACTGCCCTTCTCTCCTTTACAGACACCATCAACAAAAATCGCAACAATAATCTGTATTCATCTGCCTTATTTCTTGACCTCTCAAAAGCATTCGATATGGTAAATCACCATCTCCTGATTGATATGCTTAAATCCCTTTCTCTTGACACAATGGCTATTCTGTGGTTCAACTCCTACCTGTCAAATAGACAACAAGCAGTACTCTGGGATGGTCATTTATCCTCCCAGCTCCCAGTCTCCATTGGAGTCCCACAAGGCTCTATTCTAGGTCCCCTCCTCTTCTCCATCTTTATTAATAATCTGAATACCTCCCTCCCATCCTCCACTTGCATTCAGTATGCAGATGACTCTACACTCATCTGCACTGCAATGTCTCCTGCTGAACTACATTCATGTACCCAAAATGTTTTACTGCAGCAGAAAATTGGTTCAAACACATCTGTCTCCTCCTTAATCCTAAAAAGACTAAGTTACTATTGATTACTCCAACTTATAAGTCCATCCCAATTTCCTTTACTATTGTCTCTAACAATGGCACAATTATATCACCCGACAGCACTACAAAACTGCTTGGTGTGACAATAGATAATCAACTAAACTTTGATGCTCACATCAATTTAACAATAAAAACAGTTAACAAAAAAATAGGTGCACTCTATAGACTTAAACAATTTCTCACACCAGAGACTAGGATATCCTTAGCTCAAACACATCTCATCTCAACACTACTGTATGCCTCTCCAACCTTTATTAACCTATCAAAAACAAACCTATCAAAACTAGCCTCATCCTACCACAACATTGTCAGGTTTGCTACAAGTGCCCCATATCGGACTCATCATTGCTTAAATCTCAGACAGCTAGGTTGGCTTGAACTGCAAAATCTCATTCTACTCCAACAACTGACTATTACCCACAGGATACTCCACTTCCTTCTAATACACCTATTCTTAGTACTCTTATTTCCCCTATAAAAATCTCCAACCTACGCTCAGCTAATAAACTTCTAGTAGCCACATGTAAATCTCAGAACAAAGCAGGTGACTCCCTTTTCTCAAATGCTGTGGGTACACACTGGAACAAGCTCACTTGTGAACTTACTACCTTGACCTCAACACCCCTCTTCAAGAAACATTTAAAGACCCACCTCAAATCACATTGGCTCTGCCCTTGCTCTTCCCTGACTGACTCTCTTTCTCTACTTCCACATCTTTCCACCTCTCTTCCAAACACCTCTATCTGCACTGTACAAACCCATCATATAGATAAGTAGTACTTCTCCTTCTCTCACTCTGCCTTGTCTCCATCTAGCTGATACCACTCCTCCCACCACCTCAATTTCTTTTTCCCTTGACTCTATTCAGCTTGTGACTTCCTCTTTCTTATGATTTTACCTCCTATTACAACTACTTACTTTGCTTATGTTTTACCCCCTATCACCTCTAAGATGCTAAAAAAAAAAAAAAATGTTATTTTGTATTATAATACTGATCGTATTGCTGTGTGTTCTTGTTACACTAATTGCTTTTCTGTTGTTCTGTATTTTAATTAGTTACTAACTCCTGCTTAGTAGTCTTAGTTAAACTCTTGTACATATTTTTTTCTTAAGTTTGTTACCATAGACTGTTACAGTGGAGCTTTTCTCCTCGGGCCTCTACTGAAAATGGACATGTATCCAGTTGGACTAGCCCGGTCAACAAATGTAAAATAAAATAAATAAAATAAAAAAAGAAAGGGAAAAAAGACTTGACAAACAGGGGTCAATTGATCTAAATTCTTAAATTAAACTAAAAGGTTATGTATGACAACAAAAAAGGGGGTTTTAGAAGTACCTAATAAGGTAAAAGTCTAACTCACCTGCCTGAGCCGGTAGAAAAGCACCTCGTCAGCTATAGCGGCAAACGAGATCTGAGTAGTTACCGCCTAGCATTGTGGGATATAGGGGAGCCTTGAGCCGGTGGAATTAGCTCTTGAGCTTTAGTTTTGGCCGAGTCGGAGCCGAGGATCGGCTCTGAACCCATCCAGCAAGAATGAAGGCGAGATTGACAACTTAACATTAAAGGTTTGGGGGGAGTTGCTCAAGTTGCTGCTGCACATATGTCATCCATGGAAATCTTGGATAGAAACACTAAAGAAGTTGCCATGGAGCTAGTTGAATGGGCTCTTACAGGTGTAGTTAAGAAATAATCCATCAGCCATCTGGCTAAAGTTACTTTTGAAACTTGTTTACCCAATTTCAAATCTGCAAAGGAAACAAACAATTGGTCTGTCTTTCTGACTTCTTTTGTCCTATGTAGACAAAAGCATAATTGTCTGTGAACATCCAATAAATGCAACATATATTCACCTTTGTTTGCAAATTTAAGAAAGTGTACTGGAAAATTAATGGACTGATTGATACTGGATTCTGACACCCCCTTGGGACGGAAAGATGCATTGGTTCATAATGTAACCCTTTCCTTATGAAAAATCAAGTAGGGAGGTTATGAAGACAAGGCTTGAGGTTCTGAAATTCTTCTACCTGAGGTAATGGCCACTACAAAGATAGTTTTCCAAGTAAGAAACTTAAGGTCACATTTAGCTGCTAGTTCAAATGGGGAATGAGTTAATGCCTGCAGTACCAAGTTCAGATCCCATGGTGGAGTAGGGTCTTTAAATGGGAGTCTCAATAGAAGAATGCCTCTCAAGAATGCTTTACAAAGTTTAGAAGAGACCACAGAAGAATCTTCAAATCCAATATCAAAATTAGATATTTCTGCTAATTTAATCTTAATGGTAGAGGAACTGGTCTCTTCTTTAAAGAACAAAGCTAAAAATTCAAGTATGTTATGTATCGGAGGTGAAAATAGATCATTACGATTTTATTGTGCCCAGTAAACAAATCTTTTCCATTTACTTTTATAAATTTATCTTGTTGAAGATTTATGGGAAGACAAAAGGATATGGTGGACAGGGGAAGAGAGCATTGGTTGTCTGGCTATTAATGGAATTAGACAAACCAAGTTATTAGCTTGAGGTTTGAATTATCCGGATGTATCATGCCTGCTGGATGTGACAGGAGGTCCAGAATTGGATCCAGAATCCGAGGTTGGCATAGTAGGTGAGGCCATAGAAAGAGAAACCAAATCTGCTGAGGCCAGTAAGGTGTAATGAGGATGACTTTGCTCTTCAACCTGGCAGCTCTCTGCAGAAATTTTGGAATTAGTGGAATTGGCAGGTAAGCATAAATAGACTGGGAGGCCAATCATGAAGTACAGCAATCCTCTGTGATTTCCCCCTGATTAGGGCAAAGTAGCTGCTGAATTTGTTGTTTAGGGAAGAAGCAAAAAGATTACAGCAAGGCTGGCCCCATTGGCAGAAAATCATTTCTGTCACTTTCCTGTTGAAAGACCACTCTTGAGGTAGAAGAATGGACCTGCTCAATTTGTCTGCTACCACATTTGACTTCCTGGAATGTGCACTGATATCAGAAAATGGTTGAATGAGATAACTCATTGCCACACTCTGAGTGCTTCTCGATACAAGGGGTAAGATCTGGTCCTCCTTGTTTGTTGATGTACCAAACCAACATATTGTCTGTTTGAATGACAAATGTCCCTAAAGGGAAAGCTTCCTGAAGGGCATGCAATGCTAAGAGCACTGCTCTCATCTCTAGGACATTTACATGCAAGTTGGCCTCTTCAGGGGACCAAGTGCGTTGGACTGTTTTCCCCAGAAAAAGCCCCCCCCTCCCACCCCATGTGGGAAGCATCCGTGGTCAGTATGACCTTGGGCTGAAGGTGAATGAATGGATGGCCTTGTAGAACCTGATCTGACGGAATCCACCACCTGAGGTCTCTCTTACATGCCTGAGTGATTCTTATTTGTTTTGACATGTGCTGCTAAAGAATTGACCACTGTGTTGTTAGCATTGACTGAAGAATTCTCATATATAATCTGGCTAGAGGGACTAAGGTTATTGCTGCTGACATTGATCCTAAAGTTTGAAGGCCTAAGAGGGCTGAAATTTTGGTAGAGCAAATTATTTTTCTGACCTGGAATCTGATAATCTGTACTCTTGAGGAAGAGAAACTATCACTGACTTCATGTTGAAACCTGCTCCTATAAATTCCAAATTTTGAGTTGGTTGTTGGTGAGACTTGTCGTAATTTATGGTTATCCCCAGATGGAAGCAAATCTGGAGTACTTGATTTCTTGCCCTTATTAACATATGCCTGGTTGGGGTGGTAAAGAGCCAGTCATATAAATATAGAAACACCCAGAATCCCTGCAGTCTCAAGTGAGCTGCTACTACTGCCATGCATTTGGTAAACACTCTGGAGGCTGTGGTGAAGCAAAAGGCCAGCGCACTGAACTGGTAGTGACTGTCTCTCAGCCAGAAGAGTAAATGCCTTCTGGATTGTCTGTTCATTTTATGTGAAAGTACACATCCTGAAGGTCTACTGAGTACATCCAGTTATCTTTGTCCAGGAAAAGGAAGAATGGACTGGAGTGTGACCATGTGAAACTTTATGTGTCAAACTGACTTGTTCAAGTTTCTGAGATCCAAAATTGGTCTCCAGTCCCCTGTTGTCTTTGGCACTAGAAAGAATCTAGAGTACGTTCCGGATTCTATCTGGTCTGGTGGGACCTCTTGGATGACGCTTTTTTAGCAGTTTTTTGTATTTGCAGTGCTGCTTCTTTCCTCTGACTGGGTGGAACATCAGAAATTTTGCATACAGCTGGAGGTGGAAGGGAAAAGGGAATGATATAACCTCTGGAAATAATCCTCTGCACCCATGTACCTTTTGTCATGTCCAGCCAGGCTCTCTGGTGTAGGGATAGTCAACCCCTGACTGCTTCCAGAGGTGGACAATCGGACCTCCTTTCAGAAGCTCTGGTAGGGTCCATCAGAAAAATAATCTCTGTACTGCTGGTTTTGTGGGCCTCCTCTGCCACAGGGACAGTGACGTCCATTACAGTTCCCCCCCTCTGTCCCAGGGGAACTTGCTCCAAGTGTGTCTTGGAAAGGACTCTTGTACTTTCTTAACCACATTTTCCAACCACCTTATTTGGTTCCTAAAAAAGGATCTTTGGGAGGTCGAAAAATGTAAGCCCACTGCAGATAGAGTCTTTCAATCCATCTCACACCTAGATAGTGTGTCTTTCACTTTTGGGCCAAACAATGAAGTGCTGTCAAAAGAAGCACTGATGAATGAGGATTTAAAGGGCTCTGCAAAATCACACAAGTGCATCCAGGCATGCCTCCTAATGGAAGTACCTGAACCCATTGCCCTTGAGGTGCCTTCTGCTGCATGCAAAACCAGCCTCATGGTTGAATTTGAGATAGATTGAAAGGTAGCCAACTAAGAGGCCACAGATGATCGGGTCTCAGCAGAAATGGTCCCTAAAAGGGGATTTGAAAGTTCTTTGATTAGATCCCTTTGCAACCTACTAAAATGTGCCAAATATTTCAGTGACCAAACAGCAAAGGTCACCGAAGCATAGACACACATCCCAAACCTGTCCATTGCCCTAGACTCACTGTTACAAGCATGAACAGAGGAACCATACTCACCAAGTTCCTTCTTGGTGGCCACCACTATGACCATGGCATCCACAGGCATCCCTTTACCCCCAAATCCCCTCCCAAGAGGTGGAGCTAGAATCCTATCAGGCCTCTTAGGTATTGGTTCACCTGAATCAAGCTCCTTCCACACCCACCAAAAGACCAAATCAATGAGCTCGTCAGCGGGCAGAGTAACCCAGGAGGTAGATGGGACAGCTCCAAAGGCCTCCAGAAATACTGACTCCTCAGGTGAAGGGTTGCTGGGGGTCCAACCACCTCTCTGATTAAGGATCTCAAGGATATCTCCAAATGAGGAATCTTCCAAAGGTGATTGTGGGGACCCTTTACCTTCATCAAAATCAGTATCCTCAGTGAAAGACCTTGTGGAGAGTCCAAGTGTCTCCTCTTATACTTTTTCTTTGTAGGTGCTTCCTCGGTAGGGGTGCTCAGGGGAAGTGTCAAAAGAGACTAATAAACCCTGCTGGATGGTCTGCGGGTCTCAAGCTGGCTGGCCGTGTGGCGTAGAATGATGAAACTTCAAGTGGAGAGACATTTGGGAAGTAGATTGAGGATCCAGGGGGGTTAGATCCATCTGTCCTGTCAGAGCAAAAAATAACCTCTTCACAACCTTGAAGGCAGAATGCCCAGGAGAGAGAGAAGACCCTGACACTGAGAAGGCAAGCTTCAGGACCACTGTCTCCTCCTGTCCTGAAATCAACTCCCCCAGAAGGAAGTCACAGCACAACTATCCAGTGCCAAAGCACCGAGGTGCAGAGACAGCTGCGAAAGCTTTGGAGTTGACTCCAGTGACTCAGACCTGACGAAAGTCACCTGGATCCAAAGAAGTCAGAGCCGAAGCACTCAGAGGAAGCTTCAGATCTGACGATATGGTTATCTATATCCAAGCCAGGCGGACCCAGCAGGCTCAGATCTGGGGACTCTGAAGCAACTAAAAGAATCATAGAAGGAGTATGAAGTGGTGGAGTGGTAGACAGATGGGCCTCCTGACCCAAATGGGTAAAAGCCAGAGAAACACCCATCTGGATCTGTGCTGAGAGAAACTTCCGCATCATTCTCTTTACATCTTCCTCTGTCAAGCTCCTGGATGTATGAGATGAAGCAAGGAAAGGAGACTTTGATTGGCATTGTTCCAAAATGGTGAAGGAACCCTTGAAGGCACAAGATCAAGAGAAGGGGAATACCTGGTTCTTGGAAGAACAGTGGTACCCGAGACCATGGGATCTGTTGGTTTCTTTGTCAGATCTGAAGTCATAAGATTCATTAATTTCTTTTTCTTTGGATCCAAAGGAGAAGAACTTTGAGATCTTCTTGGAACCGATTTAGATCTCTTCCTAGAAGACTCTGAAATCAGGGTCAAGGAAGTGGAAGATATCGAATTCAGAGATTTGCACTCCTTAGCTTTAGTCTTGGCGGATGGAATCCCAGCAAGAGCTTCACCAAAGGATGATGGCAACAAGCCTTTCAGGATAAGTTTGTTTTTTCTCTCCACTAAAGCCCTGGGACTGAAATTGTGGCAAATAGAGCAATCCTCCAGAAGGTCCTACAGGCCTATGCAATAAATACAAAGAGTGTGGGCATCAGAGAGAGGCAACTTGTGTCCATGCTTTAAACATTTTTTGAAGCTGGAAAGTCCCTTCTCAGCCATTTCAACAACAAAAGACAAAAAAAAAAAACTAAGAAAAAAAGAAGAAAGCTTTTTTTTTTTTTTTTTTTTTTTTAATAAGGAAAAAAGATAAAAAAAAGGAAGTTAGAAAAAAGAAATGGTAATAAAGTTACACCCGAGTGTGTACCAGGAACAAGATGGGAGAAATATTACCAGCAATGGTAATAAAGTTACACCCGAGTATATACCAGGAACAAGATGAGAGAAATATTACCAACAATGGTAATAAAGTTACACCCGAGTGTGTACCAGGAACAAGATGGGAGAAATATTACCAGCAATGGTAATAAAGTTACACCCGAGCATATACAAGGAACAAGATGAGAGAAATATTACCAACAATGGTAATAAAGTTACACCCGAGTGTGTACCAGGAACAAGATGGGAAAAATATTACCAGCAATGGTAATAAAGTTACACCTGAGTGTATACCAGGAACAAGATGGGAGAAATATTACCAACAACGGTAATAAAGTTACACCCGAGTGTATACCAGGAACAAGATGGGAGAAATATTACCAGCAATGGTAATAAAGTTACACCCGAGTGTGTACCAGGAACAAGATGGGAGAAATATTACCAACAATGGTAATAAAGTTACACCCGAGTGTATACCAGGAACAAGATGGGAGAAATATTACCAACAATGGTAATAAAGTTACACCCGAGTGTATACCAGGAACAAGATGGGAGAAATATTACCAACAATGGTAATAAAGTTACACCCGAGTGTATACCAGGAACAAGATGGGAGAAATATTACCAACAATGGCAATAAAGTTACACCCGAGTGTATACCAGGAACAAGATGGGAGAAATATTACCAACAAAGGTAATAAAGTTACACCCGAGTGTATACCAGGAACAAGATGGGAGAAATATTACCAACAATGGTAATAAAGTTACACCCGGGTGTATACCAGGAACAAGATGGGATAAATATTACCAACAATGGTAATAAAGTTACACCCGAGTGTATACCAGGAACAAGATGGGAGAAATATTACCGGCAATGGTAATAAAGTTACACCCGAGTGTATACCAGGAACAAGATGGGAGAAAAATTACCAGCAATGGTAATAAAGTTACACCTGAGTGTATACCAGGAACGAGATGGGAGAAATATTACCAGCAATGGTAATAAAGTTACACCCGAGTGTATACCAGGAACGAGATGGGAGAAATATTACCAGCAATGGTAATAAAGTTACACCCGAGTGTATACCAGGAACGAGATGGGAGAAATATTACCAGCAATGGTAATAAAGTTACACCAGTATACCAGGAACAAGATGGGAGAAATATTACCAACAATGGTAATAAAGTTACACCCGAGTGTATACCAGGAACGAGATGGGAGAAATATTACCAACAATGGTAATAAAGTTAGACCCGAGTGTATACCAGGAATGAGATGGGAGAAATATTACCAACAATGGTAATAAAGTTACACCAGTGTATACCAGGAACGAGATGGGAGAAATATTACCAGCAATGGTAATAAAGTTACACCCGAGTGTATACCAGGAACAAGATGGGAGAAATATTACCAGCAATGGTAATAAAGTTACACCAGTGTATACCAGGAACAAGATGGGAGAAATATTACCAGCAATGGTAATAAAGTTACACCAGTGTACACCAGGAACAAGATGGGAGAAATATTACCAGCAATGGTAATAAAGTTACACCCGAGTATACCAGGAACAAGATGGGAGAAATATTACCAACAATGGTAATAAAGTTGCACCAGTATACCAGGAACAAGATGGGAGAAATATTACCAACAATGGTAATAAAGTTACACCAGTATACCAGGAACAAGATGGGAGAAATATTACCAACAATGGTAATAAAGTTACACCCGAGTATACCAGGAACAAGATGGGAGAAATATTACCAACAGTGGTAATAAAGTTACACCCGAGCGTATACCAGGAACAAGATGGGAGAAATATTACCAACAATGGTAATAAAGATACACCAGTACACCAGGAACAAGATGGGAGAAATATTACCAACAATGGTAATAAAGTTACACCCGAGCATATACCAGGAACAAGATGGGAGAAATATTACCAACAATGGTAATAAAGTTACACCAGTATACCAGGAACAAGATGGGAGAAATATTACCAACAATGGTAATAAAGTTACACCCGAGTATACCAGGAACAAGATGGGAGAAATATTACCAGCAATGGTAATAAAGTTACACCCGAGTATACCCGGAACAAGATGAGAGAAATATTACCAACAATGGTAATAAAGTTACACCTGAGCATATACCAGGAGCGAGATGGGAGAAATATTACCAGCAATGGTAATAAAGTTACACCAGTGTATACCAGGAACGAGATGGGAGAAATATTACCAGCAATGGTAATAAAGTTACACCCGAGTGTATACCAGGAACGAGATGGGAGAAATATTACCAGCAATGGTAATAAAGTTACACCAGCGTATACCAGGAACAAGATGGGAGAAATATTACCAACAATGGTAATAAAGTTACACCCGAGTGTATACCAGGAATGAGATGGGAGAAATATTACCAACAATGGTAATAAAGTTACACCCGACTGTATACCAGGAATGAGATGGGAGAAATATTACCAACAATGGTAATAAAGTTACACCTGAGTGTATACCAGGAACGAGATGGGAGAAATATTACCAGCAATGATAATAAAGATACACCCGAGTGTATACCAGGAACAAGATGGGAGAAATATTACCAGTAATGGTAATAAAGTTACACCCGAGAGTATACCAGGAACAAGATGGGAGAAATATTACCAACAATGGTAATAAAGTTACACCCGAGTGTATACCAGGAACAAGATGAGAGAAATATTACCAACAATGGTAATAAAGTTACACCCGAGTGTATACCAGGAACAAGATGGAAGAAATATTACCTACAATGGTAATAAAGTTACACCCGAGTGTATACCAGGAACAAGATGGGAGAAATATTACGTACAATGGTAATAAAGTTACACCCGAGTGTATACCAGGAACGAGATGGGAGAAATATTACCAACAATGGTAATAAAGTTACACCCGAGTGTATACCAGGAACGAGATGGGAGAAATATTACCAACAATGGTAATAATGTTACACCCGAGTGTATACCAGGAACAAGATGGGAGAAATTTTACCAGCAATGGTAATAAAGTTACACCCGAGTGTATACTAGGAACAAGATGGGAGAAATATTACCAGCAATGGTAATAAAGTTACACCCGAGTGTATACCAGGAACAAGATGGGAGAAATATTGCCAGCAATGGTAATAAAGTTACACCCGAGTGTATACCAGGAACAAGATGGGAGAAATATTACCAGCAATGGTAATAAAGTTACACCCGAGTGTATACCAGGAACAAGATGGGAGAAATATTACCAACAATGGTAACAAAGTTACACCCGAGCGTATGCCAGGAACAAGATTGGAGAAATATTACCAGCAATTGTAATAAAGTTACACCCGAGTGTATACCAGGAACAAGATGGGAGAAATATTACCAGCAATGGTAATAAAGTTACACCCCAGTGTATACCAGGAACAAGATGGGAGAAATATTACCAGCAATGGTAATAAAGTTACACCCGAGTGTATACCAGGAACAAGATGGGAGAAATATTACCAGCAATGGTAATAAAGTTACACCCGAGTGTATACCAGGAACAAGATGGGAGAAATATTACCACCAATGGTAATAAAGTTACACCCGAGTGTATACCAGGAACAAGATGGGAGAAATATTACCAGCAATGGTAAAAAAGTTACACCCGAGTGTATACCAGGAACAAGATGGGAGAAATATTACCAGCAATGGTAATAAAGTTACAACCGAGTGTATACCAGGAACAAGATGGGAGAAATATTACCAGCAATGGTAATAAAGTTACACCAGTATACCAGGAACAAGATGGGAGAAATATTACCAGCAATGGTAATAAAGTTACACCAGTATACCAGGAACAAGATGGGAGAAATATTACCAACAATGGTAATAAAGTTACACCAGTATACCAGGAACAAGATGGGAGAAATATTACTAACAATGGTAATAAAGTTACACCCGAGCGTATACCAGGAACAAGATGGGAGAAATATTACCAGCAATGGTAATAAAGTTATACCCGAGTGTATACCAGGAACAAGATGGGAGAAATATTACCATCAATGGTAATAAAGTTACACCCGAGTGTATACCAGGAACAAGATGGGAGAAATATTACCAGCAATGGTAATAAAGTTACACCCGAGTGTTTACCAGGAACAAGATGGGAGAAATATTACCAGCAATGGTAATAAAGTTACACCCGAGTGTATGCCAGGAACAAGATGGGAGAAATATTACCAGCAATGGTAATAAAGTTACACCCGAGTGTATACCAGGAACAAGATGGGAGAAATATTACCAACAATGGTAACAAAGTTACACCCAGTATGCCAGGAACAAGATGGGAGAAATATTACCAGCAATGGTAATAAAGTTACACCAGTGTATACCAGGAACAAGATGGGAGAAATATTACCAGCAATGGTAATAAAGTTACACCAGTGTATACCAGGAACAAGATGGGAGAAATATTACCAGCAATGGTAATAAAGTTACACCCGAGTGTATACCAGGAACAAGATGGGAGAAATATTACCAGCAATGGTAATAAAGTTACACCCGAGTGTATACCAGGAACAAGATGGGAGAAATATTACCAACAATGGTAATAAAGTTACACCCGAGTGTATACCAGGAACAAGATGGGAGAAATATTACCAGCAATGGTAATAAAGTTACACCCGAGTGTATACCAGGAACAAGATGGGAGAAATATTACCAGCAGATATACCCCAGGGATTACCTCAGTGTCACTGCTCAACAGAGGCACAGCAAAATAATGGGTATAGTTCCCCATACTAAAGGGGTGGCGTAAGCCACAAAACTATGGGCTAGGCTTGTAAATGCCCTCGGGCAGATAGCCTAGTATGAACCTATGAACCTATGAACCTAAGCAATGGTAATAAAGTTACACCCGAGTGTATACCAGGAACAAGATGGGAGAAATATTACCAGCAATGGTAATAAAGTTACACCCGAGTGTATACCAGGAACAAGATGGGAGAAATATTACCAGCAATGGTAATAAAGTTACAACTGAGTGTATACCAGGAACAAGATGGGAGAAATATTACCAGCAATGGTAATAAAGTTACACCCGAGCGTATACCAGGAACAAGATGGGAGAAATATTACCAGCAATGGTAATAAAGTTACACCCGAGCGTATACCAGGAACAAGATGGGAGAAATATTACCAACAATGGTAATAAAGTTACACCAGTATACCAGGAACAAGATGGGAGAAATATTACCAACAATGGTAATAAAGTTACACCCGAGCGTATACCAGGAACAAGATGGGAGAAATATTACCAGCAATGGTAATAAAGTTACACGCGAGTGTATACCAGGAACAAGATGGGAGAAATATTACCAGCAATGGTAATAAAGTTACACCCGAGTGTATACCAGGAACAAGATGGGAGAAATATTACCAGCAATGGTAATAAAGTTACACCCGAGTGTATACCAGGAACAAGATGGGAGAAATATTACCAACAATGGTAATAAAGTTACACCCGAGTGTATACCAGGAACAAGATGAGAGAAATATTACCAACAATGGTAATAAAGTTACACCCGAGTGTATACCAGGAACAAGATGGGAGAAATCTTACCAACAATGGTAATAAAGTTACACCCGAGTGTATAGCAGGAACAAGATGGGAGAAATATTACCAGCAATGGTAATAAAGTTACACCCGAGTGTATATCAGGAACAAGATGGTAGAGCAAATTATTTTTCTGACCTGGAATCTGATAATCTGTACTCTTGAGGAAGAGAAACTATCACTGACTTCATGTTGAAACCTGCTCCTATAAATTCCAAATTTTGAGTTGGTTGTTGGTGAGACTTGTCGTAATTTATGGTTATCCCCAGATGGAAGCAAATCTGGAGTACTTGATTTCTTGCCCTTATTAACAGATGCCTGGTTGGGGTGGTAAAGAGCCAGTCATATAAATATAGAAACACCCAGAATCCCTGCAGTCTCAAGTGAGCTGCTACTACTGCCATGCATTTGGTAAACACTCTGGAGGCTGTGGTGAAGCAAAAGGCCAGCGCACTGAACTGGTAGTGACTGTCTCTCAGCCAGAAGAGTAAATGCCTTCTGGATTGTCTGTTCATTTTTATGTGAAAGTACACATCCTGAAGGTCTACTGAGTACATCCAGTTATCTTTGTCCAGGAAAAGGAAGAATGGACTGGAGTGTGACCATGTGAAACTTTATGTGTCAAACTGACTTGTTCAAGTTTCTGAGATCCAAAATTGGTCTCCAGTCCCCTGTTGTCTTTGGCACTAGAAAGAATCTAGAGTACGTTCCGGATTCTATCTGGTCTGGTGGGACCTCTTGGATGACGCTTTTTTAGCAGTTTTTTGTATTTGCAGTGCTGCTTCTTTCCTCTGACTGGGTGGAACATCAGAAATTTTGCATACAGCTGGAGGTGGAAGGGAAAAGGGAATGATATAACCTCTGGAAATAATCCTCTGCACCCATGTACCTTTTGTCATGTCCAGCCAAGCTCTCTGGTGTAGGGATAGTCAACCCCTGACTGCTTCCAGAGGTGGGCAATCGGACCTCCTTTCAGAAGCTCTGGTAGGGTCTATCAGAAAAATAATCTCTGTACTGCTGGTTTTGTGGGCCTCCTCTGCCACAGGGACAGTGACGTCCATTACAGTTCCCCCCCTCTGTCCCAGGGGAACTTGCTCCAAGTGTGTCTTGGAAAGGACTCTTGTACTTTCTTAACCACATTTTCCAACCACCTTATTTGGTTCCTAAAAAAGGATCTTTGGGAGGTCGAAAAATGTAAGCCCACTGCAGATAGAGTCTTTCAATCCATCTCACACCTAGATAGTGTGTCTTTCACTTTTGGGCCAAACAATGAAGTGCTGTCAAAAGAAGCACTGATGAATGAGGATTTAAAGGGCTCTGCAAAATCACACAAGTGCATCCAGGCATGCCTCCTAATGGAAGTACCTGAACCCATTGCCCTTGAGGTGCCTTCTGCTGCATGCAAAACCAGCCTCATGGTTGAATTTGAGATAGATTGAAAGGTAGCCAACTAAGAGGCCACAGATGATCGGGTCTCAGCAGAAATGGTCCCTAAAAGGGGATTTGAAAGTTCTTTGATTAGATCCCTATGCAACCTACTAAAATGTGCCAAATATTTCAGTGACCAAACAGCAAAGGTCACCGAAGCATAGACACACATCCCAAACCTGTCCATTGCCCTAGACTCCCTGTTACAAGCATGAACAGAGGAACCATACTCACCAAGTTCCTTCTTGGTGGCCACCACCATGACCATGGCATCCACAGGCATCCCTTTACCCCCAAATCCCCTCCCAAGAGGTGGAGCTAGAATCCTATCAGGCCTCTTAGGTATTGGTTCACCTGAATCAAGCTCCTTCCACACCCACCAAAAGACCAAATCAATGAGCTCGTCAGTGGGCAGAGTAACCCAGGAGGTAGATGGGACAGCTCCAAAGGCCTCCAGAAATACTGACTCCTCAGGTGAAGGGTTGCTGGGGGTCCAACCACCTCTCTGATTAAGGATCTCAAGGATATCTCCAAATGAGGCATCTTCCAAAGGTGATTGTGGGGACCCTTTACCTTCATCAAAATCAGTATCCTCAGTGAAAGACCTTGTGGAGAGTCCAAGTGTCTCCTCTTATACTTTTTCTTTGTAGGTGCTTCCTCGGTAGGGGTGCTCTGGGGAAGTGTCAAAAGAGACTAATAAACCCTGCTGGATGGTCTGCGGGTCTCAAGCTGGCTGGCCGTGTGGCGTAGAATGATGAAACTTCAAGTGGAGAGACATTTGGGAAGTAGATTGAGGATCCAGGGGGGTTAGATCCATCTGTCCTGTCAGAGCAAAAAATACCCTCTTCACAACCTTGAAGGCAGAATGCCCAGGAGAGAGAGAAGACCCTGACACTGAGAAGGCAAGCTTCAGGACCACTGTCTCCTCCTGTCCTGAAAGCAACTCCCCCAGAAGGAAGTCACAGCACAACTATCCAGTGCCAAAGCACCGAGGTGCAGAGACAGCTGCGAAAGCTTTGGAGTTGACTCCAGTGACTCAGACCTGACGAAAGTCATCTGGATCCAAAGAAGTCAGAGCCGAAGCACTCAGAGGAAGCTTCAGATCTGACGATATGGTTATCTATATCCAAGCCAGGCGGACCCAGCAGGCTCAGATCTGGGGACTCTGAAGCAACTAAAAGAATCATAGAAGGAGTATGAAGTGGTGGAGTGGTAGACAGATGGGCCTCCTGACCCAAATGGGTAAAAGCCAGAGAAACACCCATCTGGATCTGTGCTGAGAGAAACTTCCGCATCATTCTCTTTACATCTTCCTCTGTCAAGCTCCTGGATGTATGAGATGAAGCAAGGAAAGGAGACTTTGATTGGCATTGTTCCAAAAATGGTGAAGGAACCCTTGAAGGCACAAGATCAAGAGAAGGGGAATACCTGGTTCTTGGAAGAACAGTGGTACCCGAGACCATGGGATCTGTTGGTTTCTTTGTCAGATCTGAAGTCATAAGATTCATTAATTTCTTTTTCTTTGGATCCAAAGGAGAAGAACTTTGAGATCTTCTTGGAACCGATTTAGATCTCTTCCTAGAAGACTCTGAAATCAGGGTCAAGGAAGTGGAAGATATCGAATTCAGAGATTTGCACTCCTTAGCTTTAGTCTTGGGGGATGGAATCCCAGCAAGAGCTTCACCAAAGGATGATGGCAACAAGCCTTTCAGGATAAGTTTGTTTTTTCTCTCCACTAAAGCCCTGGGACTGAAATTGTGGCAAAAAGAGCAATCCTCCAGAAGGTCCTACAGGCCTATGCAATAAATACAAAGAGTGTGGGAATCAGAGAGAGGCAACTTGTGTCCATGCTTTAAACATTTTTTGAAGCTGGAAAGTCCCTTCTCAGCCATTTCAACAACAAAAGACAAAAAAAAAAAACTAAGAAAAAAAGAAGAAAGCTTTTTTTTTTTTTTTTTTTAATAAGGAAAAAAGATAAAAAAAAGGAAGTTAGAAAAAAGCAATGGTAATAAAGTTACACCCGAGTGTGTACCAGGAACAAGATGGGAGAAATATTACCAGCAATGGTAATAAAGTTACACCCGAGTATATACCAGGAACAAGATGAGAGAAATATTACCAGCAATGGTAATAAAGTTACAACTGAGTGTATACCAGGAACAAGATGGGAGAAATATTACCAGCAATGGTAATAAAGTTACACCCGAGCGTATACCAGGAACAAGATGGGAGAAATATTACCAGCAATGGTAATAAAGTTACACCAGTATACCAGGAACAAGATGGGAGAAATATTACCAACAATGGTAATAAAGTTACACCCGAGCGTATACCAGGAACAAGATGGGAGAAATATTACCAACAATGGTAATAAAGTTACACCCGAGCGTATACCAGGAACAAGATGGGAGAAATATTACCAGCAATGGTAATAAAGTTACACGCGAGTGTATACCAGGAACAAGATGGGAGAAATATTACCAGCAATGGTAATAAAGTTACACCCGAGTGTATACCAGGAACAAGATGGGAGAAATATTACCAGCAATGGTAATAAAGTTACACCAGTGTATACCAGGAACAAGATGGGAGAAATATTACCAACAATGGTAATAAAGTTACACCCCAGTGTATACCAGGAACAAGATGAGAGAAATATTACCAACAATGGTAATAAAGTTACACCCGAGTGTATACCAGGAACAAGATGGGAGAAATCTTACCAACAATGGTAATAAAGTTACACCCGAGTGTATAGCAGGAACAAGATGGGAGAAATATTACCAGCAATGGTAATAAAGTTACACCCGAGTGTATATCAGGAACAAGATGGTAGAGCAAATTATTTTTCTGACCTGGAATCTGATAATCTGTACTCTTGAGGAAGAGAAACTATCACTGACTTCATGTTGAAACCTGCTCCTATAAATTCCAAATTTTGAGTTGGTTGTTGGTGAGACTTGTCGTAATTTATGGTTATCCCCAGATGGAAGCAAATCTGGAGTACTTGATTTCTTGCCCTTATTAACAGATGCCTGGTTGGGGTGGTAAAGAGCCAGTCATATAAATATAGAAACACCCAGAATCCCTGCAGTCTCAAGTGAGCTGCTACTACTGCCATGCATTTGGTAAACACTCTGGAGGCTGTGGTGAAGCAAAGGCCAGCGACTGAACTGGTAGTGACTGTCTCTCAGCCAGAAGAGTAAATGCCTTCTGGATTGTCTGTTCATTTTATGTGAAAGTACACATACTGAAGGACTACTGAGTTCAACCAGTTATCTTTGTCCAGGAAAAGGAAGAATGGACTGGAGTGTGACCATGTGAAACTTTATGTGTCAAACTGACTTGTTCAAGTTTCTGAGATCCAAAATTGGTCTCCAGTCCCCTGTTGTCTTTGGCACTAGAAAGAATCTAGAGTACGTTCCGGATTCTATCTGGTCTGGTGGGACCTCTTGGATGACGCTTTTAGCAGTTTTTTGTATTTGCAGTGCTGCTTCTTTCCTCTGACTGGGTGGAACATCAGAAATTTTGCATACAGCTGGAGGTGGAAGGGAAAAGGGAATGATATAACCTCTGGAAATAATCCTCTGCACCCATGTACCTTTTGTCATGTCCAGCCAAGCTCTCTGGTGTAGGGATAGTCAACCCCTGACTGCTTCCAGAGGTGGGCAATCGGACCTCCTTTCAGAAGCTCTGGTAGGGTCTATCAGAAAAATAATCTCTGTACTGCTGGTTTTGTGGGCCTCCTCTGCCACAGGGACAGTGACGCCCATTACAGTTCCCCTCTGTCCCAGGGGAACTTGCTCCAAGTGTGTCTTGGAAAGGACTCTTGTACTTTCTTAACCACATTTTCCAACCACCTTATTTGGTTCCTAAAAAAGGATCTTTGGGAGGTCGAAAAATGTAAGCCCACTGCAGATAGAGTCTTTCAATCCATCTCACACCTAGATAGTGTGTCTTTCACTTTGGGCCAAACAATGAAGTGCTGTCAAAAGAAGCACTGATGAATGAGGATTTAAAGGGCTCTGCAAAATCACACAAGTGCATCCAGGCATGCCTCCTAATGGAAGTACCTGAACCCATTGCCCTTGAGGTGCCTTCTGCTGCATGCAAAACCAGCCTCATGGTTGAATTTGAGATAGATTGAAAGGTAGCCAACTAAGAGGCCACAGATGATCGGGTCTCAGCAGAAATGGTCCCTAAAAGGGGATTTGAAAGTTCTTTGATTAGATCCCTATGCAACCTACTAAAATGTGCCAAATATTTCAGTGACCAAACAGCAAAGGTCACCGAAGCATAGACACACATCCCAAACCTGTCCATTGCCCTAGACTCCCTGTTACAAGCATGAACAGAGGAACCATACTCACCAAGTTCCTTCTTGGTGGCCACCACCATGACCATGGCATCCACAGGCATCCCTTTACCCCCAAATCCCCTCCCAAGAGGTGGAGCTAGAATCCTATCAGGCCTCTTAGGTATTGGTTCACCTGAATCAAGCTCCTTCCACACCCACCAAAAGACCAAATCAATGAGCTCGTCAGTGGGCAGAGTAACCCAGGAGGTAGATGGGACAGCTCCAAAGGCCTCCAGAAATACTGACCCCCCAGGTGAAGGGTTGCTGGGGGGCCAACCACCTCTGTTTAAGGATCTCAAGGATATCTCCAAATGAGGCATCTTCCAAAGGTGATTGTGGGGACCCTTTACCTTCATCAAAATCAGTATCCTCAGTGAAAGACCTTGTGGAGAGTCCAAGTGTCTCCTCTTATACTTTTTCTTTGTAGGTGCTTCCTCGGTAGGGGTGCTCTGGGGAAGTGTCAAAAGAGACTAATAAACCCTGCTGGATGGTCTATGGTCTCAAGCTGGCTGGCCGTGTGGCGAAATGATGAAACTTCAAGTGGAGAGACATTTGGGAAGTAGATTGAGGATCCAGGGGTTAGATCCATCTGTCCTGTCAGAGCAAAAATACCCTCTTCACAACCTTGAAGGCAGAATGCCCAGGAGAGAGAAGACCCTGACACTGAGAAGGCAAGCTTCAGGACCACTGTCTCCTCCTGTCCTGAAAGCAACTCCCCAGAAGGAAGTCACAGCACAACTATCCAGTGCCAAAGCACCGAGGTGCAGAGACAGCTGCGAAAGCTTTGGAGTTGACTCCAGTGACTCAGACCTGACGAAAGTCATCTGATCCAAAGAAGTCAGAGAAGCACTCAGAGGAAGCTTCAGATCTGACGATATGGTTATCTATATCCAAGCCAGGCGGACCCAGCAGGCTCAGATCTGGGGACTCTGAAGCAACTAAAGAATCATAGAAGGAGTATGAAGTGGTGGAGTGGTAGACAGATGGGCCTCCTGACCCAAATGGGTAAAAGCCAGAGAAACACCCATCTGGATCTGTGCTGAGAGAAACTTCCGCATCATTCTCTTTACATCTTCCTCTGTCAAGCTCCTGGATGTATGAGATGAAGCAAGGAAAGGAGACTTTGATTGGCATTGTTCCAAAATGGTGAAGGAACCCTTGAAGGCACAAGATCAAGAGAAGGGGAATACCTGGTTCTTGGAAGAACAGTGGTACCCGAGACCATGGGATCTGTTGGTTTCTTTGTCAGATCTGAAGTCATAAGATTCATTAATTTCTTTTCTTTGGATCCAAAGGAGAAGAACTTTGAGATCTTCTTGGAACCGATTTAGATCTCTTCCTAGAAGACTCTGAAATCAGGGTCAAGGAAGTGGAAGATATCGAATTCAGAGATTTGCACTCCTTAGCTTTAGTCTTGGGGGATGGAATCCCAGCAAGAGCTTCACCAAAGGATGATGGCAACAAGCCTTTCAGGATAAGTTTGTTTTTTCTCTCCACTAAAGCCCTGGGACTGAAATTGTGGCAAAAAGAGCAATCCTCCAGAAGGTCCTACAGGCCTATGCAATAAATACAAAGAGTGTGGGAATCAGAGAGAGGCAACTTGTGTCCATGCTTTAAACATTTTTTGAAGCTGGAAAGTCCCTTCTCAGCCATTTCAACAACAAAAGACAAAAAAAAAAAACTAAGAAAAAAAGAAGAAAGCTTTTTTTTTTTTTTTTTTTAATAAGGAAAAAAGATAAAAAAAAGGAAGTTAGAAAAAAGCAATGGTAATAAAGTTACACCCGAGTGTGTACCAGGAACAAGATGGGAGAAATATTACCAGCAATGGTAATAAAGTTACACCCGAGTATATACCAGGAACAAGATGAGAGAAATATTACCAACAATGGTAATAAAGTTACACCCGAGTGTATACCAGGAACAACATGGGAGAAATATTACCAACAATGGTAATAAAGTTACACCCGAGTGTGTACCAGGAACAAGATGGGAGAAATATTACCAGCAATGGTAATAAAGTTACACCCGAGCATATACCAGGAACAAGATGAGAGAAATATTACCGACAATGGTAATAAAGTTACACCGAGTGTGTACCAGGAACAAGATGGGAAAAATATTACCAGCAATGGTAATAAAGTTACACCTGAGTGTATACCAGGAACAAGATGGGAGAAATATTACCAACAACGGTAATAAAGTTACACCCGAGTGTATACCAGGAACAAGATGGGAGAAATATTACCAGCAATGGTAATAAAGTTACACCCGAGTGTGTACCAGGAACAAGATGGGAGAAATATTACCAACAATGGTAATAAAGTTACACCCGAGTGTATACCAGGAACAAGATGGGAGAAATATTACCAACAATGGTAATAAAGTTACACCCGAGTGTATACCAGGAACAAGATGGGAGAAATATTACCAACAATGGTAATAAAGTTACACCCGAGTGTATACCAGGAACAAGATGGGAGAAATATTACCAACAAAGGTAATAAAGTTACACCCGAGTGTATACCAGGAACAAGATGGGAGAAATATTACCAACAATGGTAATAAAGTTACACCCGGGTGTATACCAGGAACAAGATGGGAGAAATATTACCAACAATGGTAATAAAATTACACCCGAGTGTATACCAGGAACAAGATGGGAGAAATATTACCGGCAATGGTAATAAAGTTACACCCGAGTGTATACCAGGAACAAGATGGGAGAAAAATTACCAGCAATGGTAATAAAGTTACACATGAGTGTATACCAGGAACGAGATGGGAGAAATATTACCAGCAATGGTAATAAAGTTACACCCGAGTGTATACCAGGAACGAGATGGGAGAAATATTACCAGCAATGGTAATAAAGTTACACCAGTGTATACCAGGAACGAGATGGGAGAAATATTACCAGCAATGGTAATAAAGTTACACCAGTATACCAGGAACAAGATGGGAGAAAT